>NC_091391.1:8547180-8584680 GCF_038502225.1 Cherax quadricarinatus
ACTCGTTATATGTATACCTTGCTAATTTACGTGTATACATAGTGTATACATATAACACTCGTTATATGTATACCTTGCTAATTTACGTGTATACATAGTGTATACATATAACACTCGTTATATGTATACCTTGCTAATTTTCGTGTATACATAGTGTATACATATAACGCTCGTTATATGTATACCTTGCTAATTTACGTGTATACATAGTGTATACATATAACACTCGATATATGTATACTGTGCTAATTTACGTGTATACATAGTGTATACATATAACACTCGATATATGTATACTGTGCTAATTTACGTGTATACATCGTGTATACATAGTTTAAATAAACATTATAATTATATTTCTTAATTATTTATTATTTAACGAAAGTTGTAACAAGAACCACCAGGTAAACATGAGATCTTCACGAATAGTCTGCTTGGACAATCCCAATGTATTTTGCTACATTTGTGGCGAATATTCTTTGCAAAAGAAGAGAAAATAAGCACTTATTTCGTAATACGGGATTATCTTGCTTATTTTGTAATACGGAGTTATCTTACTTATTTCGTAATACGGGGTTATCTTACTTATTTTGTAATACGGAGTTATCTTACTTATTTCGTAATACGGGGTTATCTTACTTATTTTGTAATACGGAGTTATCTTACTTATTTTGTAATACGGAGTTATCTTACTTATTTTGTAATACGGAGTTATCTTACTTATTTTGTAATACGGAGTTATCTTACTTATTTTGTAATACGGAGTTATCTTACTTATTTTGTAATACAGAGTTATCTTACTTATTTTGTAATACGGGGTTATCTTACTTATTTTGTAATACGGAGTTATCTTACTTATTTTGTAATACGGAGTTATCTTACTTATTTTGTAATACGGAGTTATCTTACTTATTTTGTAATACAGAGTTATCTTACTTATTTTGTAATACAAGGTTATCTTACTTATTTTGGAGTAACGCTCGAGAACAAGACAAATCTTGGGATTCCCATATGGCTGGAGTATACCTGAAGTATACCTGAAGTATACCTGGAGTATACCTGGAGTATACCTGGAATATACCTGGAATATACCTGGAATATACCTGGAATATTCCTGAAGTATACTTGGAGTATACCTGGAGTATACCTGTTGTATACCTGAAGTATACCTGAAGTATACCTGGAGTATACCTGGAGTATATCTGAAGTATACCTGGAGTATACCTGAAGTATACCTGAGTATACCTGAAGTATACTTGAAGTATGCCTGGAGTATGCCTGGAGTATATCTGAAGTATACCTGCAGTATACCTGAAGTATACCTTGAGTATACCTAGAAAGGGTCTCGGGGGTCAACGCCCCCGTGGCCCGGTCTATGACCAGGCAGGAAGGCAAAGCAAGAGTTCAAACTTGAGTGTGTCTATTTGGTAGTGGGTAGTATAAAACCCACCACGATGATTGCTATTTGGTGGTGGGTAGTGTAAAACCCACCACGATGATTGCTATTTGGTGGTGGGTAGTGTAAAACCCACCACGCTGATTGCTATTTGGTGGTGGGTTGTGTAAAACCCACCACGATGATTGCTTTTTGGTGGTGGGTAGTGTAAAACCCACCACGATGATTGCTATTTGGTGGTGGGTAGTGTAAATCCCACCACGATGATTGCTATTTGGTGGTGGGTTGTGTAAAACCCATCACGATGATTGCTATTTGGTGGTGGGTAGTGTAAAACCCACCACGATGATTGCTATTTGGTGGTGGATTGTGTAAAACCCATCACGATGATTGCTATTTGGTGGTGGGTAGTGTAAAACCCACCACGCTGATTGCTATTTGGTGGTGGGTTGTGTAAAACCCACCACGATGATTGCTTTTTGGTGGTGGGTAGTGTAAAACCCACCACGCTGATTGCTATTTGGTGGTGGGTAGTGTAAAACCCACCACGATGAATGATATTTCTGTATCCGTGACTCACGAAATCGTAATGACATGATTGCAAACAAACCATACCACGGGTGGGGATAGAACCCGCGGTCAGAGAGTCTCAAAACTGCAGGACGTCGCGTTAGCCACGGTCAGGAGTTTTGAGACTCTCTGACCGCGGGTTCAAACCCCACCCGTGGCATCGTTTATTCTTATATTGTGAATGTGGAACGAATATTTTGATCTGGAGTCAATAAGGTGACCTGTGCCACACAGTGATGACGTTATTATACACAGATATCCTGCAAATAGAAAAGAGGAGCTTACGACGACGTTTCGGTCCAACTTGGACCATTTACAAAGTCATTTGTGTATCGTTATTTGTGTATCGTTATTTGTGTATCGTTATTTGTGTATCGTTATTTGTATATCGTTATTTGTGTATCGTTATTTGTGTATCGTTATTTGTGTATCGTTATTTGTATATCATTATTTGTGTATCGTTATTTGTATATCATTATTTGTGTATCGTTATTTGTGTATCGTTATTTGTATATCATTATTTGTGTATCGTTATTTGTGTATCGTTATTTGTGTACCGTTATTTGTGTATCGTTATTTGTATATCATTATTTGTGTATCGTTATTTGTGTACCGTTATTTGTGTATCGTTCCAGTAACGGTATTGTGCATTTTTTCGTTATTTATGATGTTACTATACCAGTGTTTACAACACTGACCTTCCACTGAAGAAACATTGTGTTTAGTAAGTAACACTAGTGACAGTAGAGAATATTATGTTAACATTTAGTAAGTAACACTAGTGACAGTAGTGAATATTATGTCAACATTTAGTAACACTAGTGACAGTAGTGAATATTATGTTAACATTTAGTAAGTAACACTAGTGACAGTAGTGAATATTATGTCAACATTTAGTAACACTAGTAACAGTAGTGAATATTATGTTAACATTTAGTAACACTAGTGACAGTAGTGAATATTATGTCAACATTTAGTATGTAACACTAGTGACAGTAGTGAATATTATGTCAACATTTAGTAAGTAACACAAGTAACAGTAGCTAATATTATGTCAACATTTAGTAAGTAACACTAGTGACAGTAGTGAATATTATGTCAACATTTAGTAAGTAACACTAGTGACAGTAGTGAATATTATGTCAACATTTAGTAAGTAACACAAGTAACAGTAGTGAATATTATGTCAACATTTAGTAACACTAGTGACAGTAGTGAATATTATGTCAACATTTAGTAAGTAACACTAGTGACAGTAGTGAATATTATGTCAACATTTAGTAAGTAACACTAGTGACAGTAGTGAATATTATGTCAACATTTAGTAAGTAACACTAGTGACAGTAGTGAATATTATGTCAACATTTAGTAAGTAACACTAGTGACAGTAGTGAATATTATGTCAACATTTAGTAAGTAACACTAGTGACAGTAGTGAATATTATGTCAACATTTAGTAAGTAACACAAGTAACAGTAGTGAATATTATGTCAACATTTAGTAACACTAGTGACAGTAGTGAATATTATGTCAACATTTAGTAAGTAACACAAGTAACAGTAGTGAATATTATGTCAACATTTAGTAAGTAACACTAGTGACAGTAGTGAATATTATGTCAACATTTAGTAAGTAACACTAGTGACAGTAGTGAATATTATGTCAACATTTAGTAAGTAACACAAGTAACAGTAGTGAATATTATGTCAACATTTAGTAAGTAACACTAGTGACAGTAGTGAATATTATGTCAACATTTAGTAAGTAACACTAGTGACAGTAGTGAATATTATGTCAACATTTAGTAAGTAACACTAGTGACAGTAGTGAATATTATGTCAACATTTAGTAAGTAACACTAGTGACAGTAGTGAATATTATGTCAACATTTAGTAAGTAACACAAGTAACAGTAGTGAATATTATGTCAACATTTAGTAAGTAACACTAGTGACAGTAGTGAATATTATGTCAACATTTAGTAAGTAACACAAGTAACAGTAGTGAATATTATGTCAACATTTAGTAACACTAGTGACAGTAGTGAATATTATGTCAACATTTAGTAAGTAACACTAGTGACAGTAGTGAATATTATGTCAACATTTAGTAAGTAACACTAGTGACAGTAGTGAATATTATGTCAACATTTAGTAAGTAACACAAGTAACAGTAGTGAATATTATGTCAACATTTAGTAAGTAACACTAGTGACAGTAGTGAATATTATGTCAACATTTAGTAAGTAACACTAGTGACAGTAGTGAATATTATGTCAACATTTAGTAAGTAACACAAGTAACAGTAGTGAATATTATGTCAACATTTAGTAAGTAACACTAGTGACAGTAGTGAATATTATGTCAACATTTAGTAAGTAACACAAGTAACAGTAGTGAATATTATGTCAACATTTAGTAAGTAACACTAGTGACAGTAGTGAATATTATGTCAACATTTAGTAAGTAACACAAGTAACAGTAGTGAATATTATGTCAACATTTAGTAAGTAACACTAGTGACAGTAGTGAATATTATGTCAACATTTAGTAAGTAACACTAGTGACAGTAGTGAATATTATGTCAACATTTAGTAAGTAACACTAGTGACAGTAGTGAATATTATGTTAACATTTAGTATGTAACACTAGTGACAGTAGTGAATAGTATGTCAACATTTAGTAAGTAACACAAGTAACAGTAGTGAATATTATGTCAACATTTAGTAAGTAACACTAGTGACAATAGTGAATATTATGTCAACATTTAGTAACACTAGTGACAGTAGTGTATATTATGTCAACATTTAGTAAGTAACACTAGTGACAGTAGTGAATATTATGTCAACATTTAGTAAGTAACACAAGTAACAGTAGTGAATATTATGTCAACATTTAGTAAGTAACACTAGTGACAGTAGTGAATATTATGTCAACATTTAGTAAGTAACACTAGTGACAGTAGTGAATATTATGTCAACATTTAGTAAGTAACACTAGTGACAGTAGTGAATATTATGTCAACATTTAGTAAGTAACACAAGTAACAGTAGTGAATATTATGTCAACATTTAGTAAGTAACACTAGTGACAGTAGTGAATATTATGTCAACATTTAGTAAGTAACACTAGTGACAGTAGTGAATATTATGTTAACATTTAGTATGTAACACTAGTGACAGTAGTGAATATTATGTCAACATTTAGTAAGTAACACAAGTAACAGTAGTGAATATTATGTTAACATTTAGTATGTAACACTAGTGACAGTAGTGAATATTATGTCAACATTTAGTAAGTAACACAAGTAACAGTAGTGAATATTATGTAAACATTTAGTAAGTAACACTAGTGACAGTAGTGAATATTATGTTAACATTTAGTATGTAACACTAGTGACAGTAGTGAATATTATGTTAACATTTAGTAACACTAGTGACAGTAGTGAATATTATGTCAACATTTAGTAAGTAACACTAGTGACAGTAGTGAATATTATGTCAACATTTAGTAAGTAACACAAGTAACAGTAGTGAATATTATGTCAACATTTAGTAAGTAACACTAGTGACAGTAGTGAATATTATGTCAACATTTAGTAAGTAACACAAGTAACAGTAGTGAATATTATGTCAACATTTAGTAAGTAACACTAGTGACAGTAGTGAATATTATGTCAACATTTAGTAAGTAACACAAGTAACAGTAGTGAATATTATGTCAACATTTAGTAAGTAACACAAGTAACAGTAGTGAATATTATGTTAACATTTAGTATGTAACACTAGTGAAAGTAGTGAATATTATGTCAACATTTAGTAAGTAACACAAGCAACAGTAGTGAATATTATGTCAACATTTAGTAAGTAACACAAGTAACAGTAGTGAATATTATGTCAACATTTAGTAAGTAACACTAGTGACAGTAGTGAATATTATGTCAACATTTAGTAAGTAACACTAGTGACGGTAGTAAATATTATGTCAACATTTAGTAAGTAACACAAGTAACAGTAGTGAATATTATGTCAACATTTAGTAAGTAACACTAGTGACAGTAGTGAATATTATGTCAACATTTAGTAAGTAACACAAGTAACAGTAGTGAATATTATGTCAACATTTAGTAAGTAACACTAGTGACAGTAGTGAATATTATGTCAACATTTAGTAAGTAACACAAGTAACAGTAGTGAATATTATGTCAACATTTAGTAAGTAACACAAGTAACAGTAGTGAATATTATGTTAACATTTAGTATGTAACACTAGTGAAAGTAGTGAATATTATGTCAACATTTAGTAAGTAACACAAGCAACAGTAGTGAATATTATGTCAACATTTAGTAAGTAACACAAGTAACAGTAGTGAATATTATGTCAACATTTAGTAAGTAACACTAGTGACAGTAGTGAATATTATGTCAACATTTAGTAAGTAACACTAGTGACGGTAGTGAATATTATGTCAACATTTAGTAAGTAACACAAGTAACAGTAGTGAATATTATGTCAACATTTAGTAAGTAACGCTAGTGACAGTAGTGAATATTATGTCAACATTTAATAAGTAACACAAGTAACAGTAGTGAATATTATGTCAACATTTAGTAACACTAGTGACAGTAGTGAATATTATGTCAACATTTAGTAAGTAATACAAGTAACAGTAGTGAATATTATGTCAACATTTAGTAAGTAACACTAGTGACAGTAGTGAATATTATGTCAACATTTAGTAAGTAACACAAGTAACAGTAGTGAATATTATGTCAACATTTAGTAACACTAGTGACAGTAGTGAATATTATGTCAACATTTAGTAAGTAATACAAGTAACAGTAGTGAATATTATGTCAACATTTAGTAAGTAACACTAGTGACAGTAGTGAATATTATGTTAACATCTAGTAAGTAACACTAGTGACAGTAGTGAATATTATGTCAACATTTAGTAACACTAGTGACAGTAGTGAATATTATGTTAACATTTAGTAACACTAGTGAGAGTAGTGAATATTATGTCAACATTTAGTAAGTAACACTAGTGACAGTAGTGAATATTATGTCAACATTTAGTAAGTAACACTAGTGACAGTAGTGAATATTATGTTAACATCTAGTAAGTAACACTAGTGACAGTAGTGAATATTATGTCAACATTTAGTAAGTAATACAAGTAACAGTAGTGAATATTATGTCAACATTTAGTAAGTAACACTAGTGACAGTAGTGAATATTATGTTAACATCTAGTAAGTAACACTAGTGACAGTAGTGAATATTATGTCAACATTTAGTAACACTAGTGACAGTAGTGAATATTATGTCAACATTTAGTAAGTAACACTAGTGACAGTAGTGAATATTATGTCAACATTTAGTAAGTAACACTAGTGACAGTAGTGAATATTATGTTAACATTTAGTAAGTAACACTAGTGACAGTAGTGAATATTATGTCAACACATCAACACACCTCCTAACAACTTAATGATGTCTTACCTGACGTCACTTTCTTACATCAAACATCCCAACTGTCTATAATAATGAAGTAATAGCTTATAAAATACTAGCTTATAAAATACTAGCTTATAAAATACTAGCTTATAAAATACTAGCTTATAAAATACTAGCTTATAAAATACTAGCTTATAAAATACTAGCTTATAAAATACTAGCTTATAAAATACTAGCTTATAAAATAATAGCTTATAAAATAATAGCTTAAAAAATACTAGCTTATAAAATAATAGCTTATAAAATACTAGCTTATAAAATACTAGCTTATAAAATACTAGCTTAAAAAATACTAGCTTATAAAATAATAGCTTATAAAATACTAGCTTATAAAATACTAGCTTAAAAAATACTAGCTTATAAAATAATAGCTTATAAAATACTAGCTTATAAAATACTAGCTTATAAAATAATAGCTTATAAAATACTAGCTTATAAAATAATAGCTTATAAAATAATAGCTTAAAAAATACTAGCTTATAAAATAATAGCTTATAAAATACTAGCTTATAAAATACTAGCTTATAAAATACTAGCTTATAAAATACTAGCTTATAAAATACTAGCTTATAAAATACTAGCTTATAAAATACTAGCTTATAAAATAATAGCTTATAAAATACTAGCTTATAAAATACTAGCTTATAAAATACTAGCTTATAAAATACTAGCTTATAAAATACTAGCTTATTCTTACCTCCTCACGTTCAACATTCTCTCCATTAATCATTCCATTCATTACTCCTTCCATTCCTCCAGACCATCATTCATCCAGCCCTTCATTCATCCAGCCCTTCATTCATCCAGCCCTTCATTCATCCAGCCCTTCATTCATCCATCCCTTCATTCATCCATCCCTTCATTCATCCAGCCCTTCATTCATCCAGCCCTTCATTCATGCAGCCCTTCATTTATCCATCCCTTCATTCATCCAGCCCTTCATTCATCCATCCCTTCATTCATCCATCCCTTCATTCATCCAGCCCTTCATTCATCCATCCCTTCATTCATCCAGCCCTTCATTCATCCATCCCTTCATTCATCCAGCCCTTCATTCATCGAGCCCTTCATTCATCCATTATTTCATTCATCCAGCCCTTCATTCATCCATCGCTTCATTCATCCAACCCTTCATTCATCCAGCCCTTCATTCATTCAGCCCTTCATTCATCCAGCCCTTCATTCATCCATCCCTTCATTCATCCATCCCTTCACTCATCCATCCCTTCATTCATCCATCCCTTCATTCATCCAGCCCTTCATTCATCCAGCCCTTCATTCGTCCAGCCCTTCATTCAATCATCCCTTCATTCATCCAGCCCTTCATTCATCCAGCCCTTCATTCATCCATCGCTTCATTCATCCAGCCCTTCATTCATCCAGCCCTTCATTCATCCAGCCCTTCATTCATCCAGCCATTCATTCATCCAGCCCTTCATTCATCCAGCCCTTCATTCATCCAGCCCTTCATTCATCCAGCCCTTCATTCATCCAGCCCTTCATTCATCCAGCCCTTCATTCATCCAACCCTTCATTCATCCAGCCCTTCATTCATCCAGCCCTTCATTCATCCAGCCCTTCATTCATCCAGCCCTTCATTCATCCATCGCTTCATTCATCCAGCCCTTCATTCATCCAGCCCTTCATTCATCCAGCCCTTCATTCATCCAGCCCTTCATTCATCCAGCCCTTCATTCATCCATTGCTTCATTCATCCAGCCCTTCATTCATCCAGCCCTTCATTCATCCAGCCCTTCATTCATCCAGCCCTTCATTCATCCAGCCCTTCATTCATCCAGCCCTTCATTCATCCAGCCCTTCATTCATCCAGCCCTTCATTCATCCATCGCTTCATTCATCCAGCCCTTCATTCATCCATCGCTTCATTCATCCATCGCTTCATTCATCCAGCCCTTCATTCATCCAGCCCTTCATTCATCCAGCCCTTCATTCATCCAGCCCTTCATTCATCCAGCCCTTCATTCATCCAGCCCTTCATTCATCCAGCCCTTCATTCATCCATCCCTTCATTCATCCAGCCCTTCATTCATTCAGCCCTTCATTCATCCAGCCCTTCATTCATCCAGCCCTTCATTCATCCATCCCTTCATTCATCCAGCCCTTCATTCATCCAGCCCTTCATTTATCCAGCCCTTCATTCATCCAGCCCTTCATTCATCCATTCCTTCATTCATCCATCCCTTCATTCATCCATCCCTTCATTCATCCATCCCTTCATTCATCCATCCCTTCATTCATCCAGCCCTTCATTTATCCAGCCCTTCATTCATCCAGCCCTTCATTCATCCAGCCCTTCATTCATCCATCCCTTTATTCATCCAGCCCTTCATTCATTCAGCCCTTCATTCATCCAGCCCTTCATTCATCCAGCCCTTCATTCATCCAGCCCTTCATTCATCCAGTCCTTCATTCATCCATCACTTCATTCATCCAGCCCTTCATTCATCCAGCCCTTCATTTATCCAGCCCTTCATTCATCCAGCCCTTCATTCATCCAGCCCTTCATTCATCCAGCCCTTCATTCATCCATTCCTTCATTCATCCATCCCTTCATTCATCCATCCCTTCATTCATCCATCCCTTCATTTATCCAGCCCTTCATTCATCCAGCCCTTCATTCATCCAGCCCTTCATTCATCCAGCCCTTCATTCATCCAGCCCTTCATTCATCCAGCCATTCATTCATCCAGCCCTTCATTCATCCAGCCCTTCATTCATCCAGCCCTTCATTCATCCAGCCCTTCATTCATCCAGCCCTTCATTCATCCAGCCCTTCATTCATCCAACCCTTCATTCATCCAGCCCTTCATTCATCCAGCCCTTCATTCATCCAGCCCTTCATTCATCCAGCCCTTCATTCATCCATCGCTTCATTCATCCAGCCCTTCATTCATCCAGCCCTTCATTCATCCAGCCCTTCATTCATCCAGCCCTTCATTCATCCAGCCCTTCATTCATCCATTGCTTCATTCATCCAGCCCTTCATTCATCCAGCCCTTCATTCATCCAGCCCTTCATTCATCCAGCCCTTCATTCATCCAGCCCTTCATTCATCCAGCCCTTCATTCATCCAGCCCTTCATTCATCCAGCCCTTCATTCATCCAGCCCTTCATTCATCCATCGCTTCATTCATCCAGCCCTTCATTCATCCAGCCCTTCATTCATCCAGCCCTTCATTCATCCAGCCCTTCATTCATCCAGCCCTTCATTCATCCATTGCTTCATTCATCCAGCCCTTCATTCATCCAGCCCTTCATTCATCCAGCCCTTCATTCATCCAGCCCTTCATTCATCCAGCCCTTCATTCATCCAGCCCTTCATTCATCCAGCCCTTCATTCATCCAGCCCTTCATTCATCCAGCCATTCATTCATCCAGCCCTTCATTCATCCAGCCCTTCATTCATCCAGCCCTTCATTCATCCAGCCCTTCATTCATCCAGCCCTTCATTCATCCAGCCCTTCATTCATCCAACCCTTCATTCATCCAGCCCTTCATTCATCCAGCCCTTCATTCATCCAGCCCTTCATTCATCCAGCCCTTCATTCATCCATCGCTTCATTCATCCAGCCCTTCATTCATCCAGCCCTTCATTCATCCAGCCCTTCATTCATCCAGCCCTTCATTCATCCAGCCCTTCATTCATCCATTGCTTCATTCATCCAGCCCTTCATTCATCCAGCCCTTCATTCATCCAGCCCTTCATTCATCCAGCCCTTCATTCATCCAGCCCTTCATTCATCCAGCCCTTCATTCATCCAGCCCTTCATTCATCCAGCCCTTCATTCATCCATCGCTTCATTCATCCAGCCCTTCATTCATCCATCGCTTCATTCATCCATCGCTTCATTCATCCAGCCCTTCATTCATCCAGCCCTTCATTCATCCAGCCCTTCATTCATCCAGCCCTTCATTCATCCAGCCCTTCATTCATCCAGCCCTTCATTCATCCAGCCCTTCATTCATCCATCCCTTCATTCATCCAGCCCTTCATTCATTCAGCCCTTCATTCATCCAGCCCTTCATTCATCCAGCCCTTCATTCATCCATCCCTTCATTCATCCAGCCCTTCATTCATCCAGCCCTTCATTTATCCAGCCCTTCATTCATCCAGCCCTTCATTCATCCATTCCTTCATTCATCCATCCCTTCATTCATCCATCCCTTCATTCATCCATCCCTTCATTCATCCATCCCTTCATTCATCCAGCCCTTCATTTATCCAGCCCTTCATTCATCCAGCCCTTCATTCATCCAGCCCTTCATTCATCCATCCCTTTATTCATCCAGCCCTTCATTCATTCAGCCCTTCATTCATCCAGCCCTTCATTCATCCAGCCCTTCATTCATCCAGCCCTTCATTCATCCAGTCCTTCATTCATCCATCACTTCATTCATCCAGCCCTTCATTCATCCAGCCCTTCATTTATCCAGCCCTTCATTCATCCAGCCCTTCATTCATCCAGCCCTTCATTCATCCAGCCCTTCATTCATCCATTCCTTCATTCATCCATCCCTTCATTCATCCATCCCTTCATTCATCCATCCCTTCATTTATCCAGCCCTTCATTCATCCAGCCCTTCATTCATCCAGCCCTTCATTCATCCAGCCCTTCATTCATCCAGCCCTTCATTCATCCATCACTTCATTCATCCAGCCCTTCATTCATCCAGCCCTTCATTTATCCAGCCCTTCATTCATCCAGCCCTTCATTCATCCAGCCCTTCATTCATCCAGCCCTTCATTCATCCATCCCTTCATTCATCCATCCCTTCATTCATCCATCGATTCATTCATCCATCCCTTCATTTATCCAGCTCTTCATTCATCCAGCCCTTCATTCATCCAGCCCTTCATTCATCCATCCCTTCATTCATCCATCCCTTCATTCATCCATCCCTTCATTTATCCAGCTCTTCATTCATCCATCCATTCATTCATCCAGCCCTTCATTCATTCAGCCCTTCATTCATCCAGCCCTTCATTCATCCATCTCTTCATTCATCCAACCCTTCATTCATCCAGCCCTTCATTCATCCAGCCCTTCATTTATCCAGCCCTTCATTCATCCAGCTTTTCATTCATCCAGCCCTTCATTCATCCATCCCTTCATTCATCCAGCCCTTCATTCATTCAGCCCTTCATTCATCCAGCCCTTCATTCATCCATCCCTTCATTCATCCAACCCTGCATTAATCCAACCCTTCATTCATCCAACCCTTCATTCATCCAACCCTTCATTCATCCAGCCCTTCATTCATCCAGCCCTTCATTCATCCATCCCTTCATTCATCCAACCCTTCATTAATCCAACCCTTCATTCATCCAACCCTTCATTCATCCAACCCTTCATTCATCCAGCCCTTCATTCATCCAGCCCTTCATTCATCCAGCCCTTCATTCATCCATCCCTTCATTCATCCAGCCCTTCATTCATCCATCCCTTCATTCATTCATCCCTTCATTCATCCATCCCTTCACTTATCCATCCCTTCATTCATCCATCCCTTCATTCATCCAGCCCTTCATTCATCCAGCCCTTCATTCATCCAGCCCTTCATTCATCCATCCCTTCATTCATCCAGCCCTTCATTCATCCATCCCTTCATTCATCCATCCCTTCATTCATCCAGCCCTTCATTCATCCATCCCTTCATTCATCCAGCCCTTCATTCATCCAACCCTTCATTCATCCAGCCCTTCATTCATCCATCCCTTCATTCATCCATCCCTTCATTCATCCATCCCTTCATTCATCCATCCCTTCATTCATCCATCCCTTCATTCATCCATCCCTTCATTCATCCAGCCCTTCATTCATCCATCCCTTCATTCATCCATCCCTTCATTCATCCAACCCTTCATTCATCCATCCCTTCATTCATCCATCCCTTCATTCATCCAGCCCTTCATTCATCCATCCCTTCATTCATCCATCCCTTCATTCATCCAACCCTTCATTCATCCATCCCTTCATTCATCCATCCCTTCATTCATCCAACCCTTCATTCATCCAGCCCTTCATTCATCCAGCCCTTCATTCATCCAGCCCTTCATTCATCCATCCCTTCATTCATCCATCCCGTCATTCATCCAACCCTTCATTCATCCATCCCTTCATTCATCCAACCCTTCATTCATCCAACCCTTCATTCATCCAGCCCTTCATTCATCCAGCCCTTCATTCATCCAGCCCTTCATTCATCCATCCCTTCATTCATCCATCCCTTCATTCATCCAACCCTTCATTCATCCATCCCTTCATTCATCCAACCCTTCATTCATCCATCCCTTCATTCATCCATCCCTTCATTCATCCAACCCTTCATTCATCCATCCCTTCATTCATCCATCCCTTCATTCATCCAGCCCTTCATTCATCCATCCCTTCATTCATCCAGCCCTTCATTCATCCATCCCTTCATTCATCCATCCCTTCATTCATCCAACCCTTCATTCATCCAACCCTTCATTCATCCCGCCCTTCATTCATCCATCCCTTCATTCATCCATCCCTTCATTCATCCAACCCTTCATTCATCCATCCCTTCATTCATCCATCCCTTCATTCATCCAACCCTTCATTCATCCATCCCTTCATTCATCCATCCCTTCATTCATCCAACCCTTCATTCATCCATCCCTTCATTCATCCAACCCTTCATTCATCCATCCCTTCATTCATCCATCCCTTCATTCATCCATCCCTTCATTCATCCATCCCTTCATTCATCCAACCCTTCATTCATCCATCCCTTCATTCATCCATCCCTTCATTCATCCAACCCTTCATTCATCCATCCCTTCATTCATCCATCCCTTCATTCATCCAACCCTTCATTCATCCATCCCTTCATTCATCCAACCCTTCATTCATCCAACCCTTCATTCATCCAGCCCTTCATTCATCCATCCCTTCATTCATCCATCCCTTCATTCATCCAACCCTTCATTCATCCATCCCTTCATTCATCCATCCCTTCATTCATCCAACCCTTCATTCATCCATCCCTTCATTCATCCATCCCTTCATTCATCCAACCCTTCATTCATCCATCCCTTCATTCATCCATCCCTTCATTCATCCAACCCTTCATTCATCCATCCCTTCATTCATCCATCCCTTCATTCATCCAACCCTTCATTCATCCATCCCTTCATTCATCCATCCCTTCATTCATCCAACCCTTCATTCATCCATCCCTTCATTCATCCATCCCTTCATTCATCCAACCCTTCATTCATCCATCCCTTCATTCATCCATCCCTTCATTCATCCAACCCTTCATTCATCCAACCCTTCATTCATCCATCCCTTCATTCATCCAACCCTTCATTCATCCATCCCTTCATTCATCCATCCCTTCATTCATCCATCCCTTCATTCATCCATCCCTTCATTCAACCAACCCTTCATTCATCCATCCCTTCATTCATCCATCCCTTCATTCATCCAACCCTTCATTCATCCATCCCTTCATTCATCCATCCCTTCATTCATCCAACCCTTCATTCATCCATCCCTTCATTCATCCATCCCTTCATTCATCCAACCCTTCATTCATCCATCCCTTCATTCCCATTTCATTCATCCAACCCTCATTCATCCATTCATCCAGCCACCCCTTCCTTCCTCCATCCCTTCATTCATCCATCCCTTCATTCATCCAACCCTTCATTCATCCATCCCTTCATTCATCCATCCCTTCATTCATCCAACCCTTCATTCATCCATCCCTTCATTCATCCATCCCTTCATTCATCCATCCCTTCATTCATCCAACCCTTCATTCATCCATCCCTTCATTCATCCATCCCTTCATTCATCCAACCCTTCATTCATCCATCCCTTCATTCATCCAACCCTTCATTCATCCATCCCTTCATTCATCCATCCCTTCATTCATCCAACCCTTCATTCATCCATCCCTTCATTCATCCAACCCTTCATTCATCCATCCCTTCATTCATCCATCCCTTCATTCATCCAACCCTTCATTCATCCATCCCTTCATTCATCCAACCCTTCATTCATCCAACCCTTCATTCATCCAGCCCTTCATTCATCCAACCCTTCATTCATCCATCCCTTCATTCATCCATCCCTTCATTCATCCAACCCTTCATTCATCCATCCCTTCATTCATCCAACCCTTCATTCATCCATCCCTTCATTCATCCAACCCTTCATTCATCCATCCCTTCATTCATCCATCCCTTCATTCATCCAACCCTTCATTCATCCATCCCTTCATTCATCCATCCCTTCATTCATCCAACCCTTCATTCATCCATCCCTTCATTCATCCAACCCTTCATTCATCCATCCCTTCATTCATCCAACCCTTCATTCATCCATCCCTTCATTCATCCAACCCTTCATTCATCCATCCCTTCATTCATCCATCCCTTCATTCATCCAACCCTTCATTCATCCATCCCTTCATTCATCCAACCCTTCATTCATCCATCCCTTCATTCATCCAACCCTTCATTCATCCATCCCTTCATTCATCCATCCCTTCATTCATCCAACCCTTCATTCATCCATCCCTTCATTCATCCAACCCTTCATTCATCCATCCCTTCATTCATCCAACCCTTCATTCATCCATCCCTTCATTTATCCATCCCTTCATTCATCCAACCCTTCATTCATCCATCCCTTCATTCATCCATCCCTTCATTCATCCATCCCTTCATTCATCCAACCCTTCATTCATCCATCCCTTCATTCATCCAACCCTTCATTCATCCATCCCTTCATTCATCCAACCCTTCATTCATCCATCCCTTCATTCATCCAACCCTTCATTCATCCATCCCTTCATTCATCCATCCCTTCATTCACTATATTCACTACTTCCTTCACCTATGTTTTTCTTCCTTCATTCATCATTTTATTCATGCCAGTCATCAGGCCAGGGATGCTGTATGACCGTACCGATTTACCGCTTGCCTTTACGTACAAAATAATATATTATTATATTATTATTATTATTATTATTATTATTATTATTATTATTATTATTATTATTATTATTATTATTATTATTATTATTATTATTATTATTATTATTATTATTATTATTATTATTATTATTATTATTATTATTATTATTATTATTATTATTATTATTATTATTATTATTATTATATATTATTATTATTATTATTCACAATAATAATAATAAATAAATAATTAGTATAACAATAAAAATCATTATAATAATTACAGTAGTAAAGTAATAATTATGAAAGAATAATCGTACTAATAATAATAATGATAATTGTTATATGTCGTTGAAAACCTTGATTGTATATACAACAATTATATACACAACAATTATGTGCACAACAATTATATACACAATAATTATATACACAACAATTATATACACAATTATATACACAATTATATATACAACAGTTATATACACAACAATTATATACACAATTATATACACAATTATATATACAACAATTATATACACAACAATTATATACACAACAATTATATACACAACAATTATGTACACAACAATTATATACACAATTATATACACAATTATATATACAACAATTATATACACAACAATTATATACACAACAATTATATACACAACAATTATATACACAACAATTATATACACAACAATTATATACACAATTATATACACAATTATATATACAACAATTATATACACAACAATTATATACACAACAATTATATACACAACAACTATATACACAACAATTATATACACAATTATATACACAATTATATATACAACAATTATATACACAACAATTATATACACAACAATTATATACACAACAATTATATACACAACAATTATATACACAACAATTATATACACAATTATATACACAATTATATATACAACAATTATATACACAACAATTATATACACAATTATATACACAATTATATGTACAACAATTATATACACAACAATTATATACACAACAATTATATACACAACAATTATATACACAACAATTATGTACACAACAATTATATACACAATTATATACACAATTATATACACAACAATTATATACACAACAATTATATACACAACAATTATATACAACAATTATATACACAACAATTATATACACAACAATTATATACACAATTATATATACAACAATTATATACAGAACAATTATATACACAATTATATATACAACAATTATATACACAATTATATACACAATTATATACACAACAATTATATACACAACAATTATATACACAACAATTATATACACAACAATTATATACACAACAATTTTATACAACAATTATATACACAACAATTATATACACTACAATTATATACAACAATTATATACACAACAATTATATACACAACAATTATATACACAACAATTATATACACAACAATTATATACACAACAATTATATACACAACAATTATATACACAACAATTATATACACAACAATTATATACACAACAATTATATACACAACAATTATATACACAACAATTATATACACAACAATTATATACAACAATTATATACAACAATTATATACACAACAATTATATACACAACAATTATATACACAATTATATACACAATTATATATACAACAATTATATACACAACAATTATATACACAACAATTATATACACAACAATTATATACACAACAATTATGTACATAACAATTATATACACAATTATATACACAACAATTATATACACAACAATTATATACACAACAATTATATACACAACAATTATATACACAACAATTATATACACAATTATATATACAACAATTATATACACAACAATTATATACACAATTATATATACAACAATTATATACACAATTATATACACAATTATATACACAACAATTATATACACAACAATTATATACACAACAATTATATACACAACAATTATATACACAACAATTATGTACACAACAATTATATACACAATTATATACACAACAATTATATACACAACAATTATATACACAACAATTATATACACAACAATTATATACACAACAATTATATACACAATTATATATACAACAATTATATACACAACAATTATATACACAATTATATATACAACAATTATATACACAATTATATACACAATTATATACACAACAATTATATACACAACAATTATATACACAACAATTATATACAACAATTATATACACAACAATTATATACACAACAATTATATACACAACAATTATATACACAACAATTATATACACAATAATTATATACACAACAATTATATACACAACAATTATATATACAACAATTATGTACACAATAATTATATACACAATTATATATACAACAATTATGTACACAATAATTATATACACAATTATATACACAACAATTATATACCCAACAATTATATACACAATAATTATATACACAACAATTATATGCACAATTATATACACAGCAATTATATACACAACAATTATATACACAACAGTTATATACACAACAATTATATACACAATTATATATACAACAATTATATACACAACAATTATATACACAACAATTATGTACACAACAATTATATATACAACAATTATTTACACAATTATATACACAACAATTACTAAAAGTGTTGTTGTTCCTGTGACTTTTATTACTTTTGATACTTGGACACTTTCTTGGTTCACACGGCGAATGTCTGGGTTCGATTCCCAGCGAGGGTAGAAACATTGGGCGTGTTTCTTTACACCTGTTGTCCATGTTCATCCATCAGTAAAATGGGTACCTGGGTGTTAGTGGACTGGTGTGGGTCACATCCTGGGTGTTAGTGAACTGGTGTGGGTGGCATCCTGGGTGTTAGTGGTCTGGTGTGGGTCGCATCCTGGGTGTTAGTGAACTGGTGTGGGTCACATCCTGGGTGTTAGTGAACTGGTGTGGGTGGCATCCTGGGTGTTAGTGGACTGGTGTGGGTGGCATCCTGGGTGTTAGTGGACTGGTGTGGGTCACATCCTGGGTGTGGGTCGCATCCTGGGTGTTAGTAGACTGGTGTGGGTCACATCCTGAGTGTTAAAGGACTGGTGTGGGTCGCATACTGTGTGTTTGCGGACTGGTGTGGGTTGCATCTGTTTAACAAGTTTGTTTGGTGTTCTGGTAGCAGGGAGTAAATGATACGTCTTCGGTGGCTTCTTACTTTATCGTTAAGTCGTGGTGGGTACACTGGCTTGTGTGTTGTGCCCATGGCCCGGGAAGGGCCATGCCCAAGAGAGGAGCTACTAGTAGGCCTTGTGTCTTCCTGCTAGGCCGCTGTGTGAGTGAGGCAGAGGCAAGGTCAGGCAGGCTGGCGTGCCCAGAGGGCAGCACCTTAGTGGCGCGAAATGTGAACTAAGCTGGCAGACAGCATGGGCTGTCTACATGCGCTCGGCCACCTACCGCGCGTCGTCCCGACGCGACAATACTGGTGGTAAAAGAAACTCGGTCTCTTTCTCGTAGGAACAGGGCACAGAACACAAAATAAAAACGTATATATACATATGGACATGGAAAAAAAACTTCTTACAGGGAGGGAAGAAAAAAACATGTGGGGTGTGCTGAACATCGTGGTCATAGGCAGTGAGCGTCGAAGGGCATCACTGCACGCCTTCCTGCGTCAGGACAGATACTGCAACACAGGAGACATCGCTGCGGCTGAGCTGTGACGTAACAGGGTACGGTCTCCTCTGGAACGGTGAAGCAGTCATCGTAGGAGTCGCTGCAGGTTTTCACTCAACCTGGGGCACGACATGCTGGTGCCCTCGAGTGAGGTGTCGTCAAAACTCGGCAACTGGGCAGGACTTCTTGCAAGCGACTCAGGAGGACACTTCTCGACTGGTACTGTCGCTGGGCTGTCACTGCCGGCGAGCGTGGAGCGAGTTGTGGAGCGAGTCGTGGCAGAGACGACTGGGCGAAACATCTGGGAGTCGTAACATCATACACCAGACTGCAGTGAGAGAGCTAGCAGTCAAAGTGACATCTTCTTTGTGCAGGCTGCTCACTGAAGCTTGTGACACGAGGCTGACACAGCGCCTGCCGACAGGGCTAACTGCGGCTTCACGAGTGTCATTCTCTCGGCAGTTGGAGTTACAGAAGAGGTTAGTCTAAGTGTCCCCAGACTTGTTTCTCTCATTGAACCACCCGCTCTGCAATAGCCCACCAATTAATCTCGTTATAAACGGTGGGAAGCGGTGGTTGTAGCAGTTGTTTGCCCGGAGAGAGGAAGGAAGAGGTATGAAGTCATCTTCACTTCATCACCCTATTCAAAAAGCATCCGTCTCTCAGCGAGTTATCCTGATGTCGTGTCTGCACGTTTGAGCATCCAGACACAGGTACAAGCAGGATCTAGCCGAAATTTACCGAATTTCTTCGAGAATTGTAAGTGGCGTCGCAGTGACTCCACGCCATGGTATCCAACCGCTGTCACCAATGTTTAACAAGTTTGTTTGGTGTTCTGGTAGCGGGGAGTAAATGATACGTCTTTGGAGGCTTCTCACTTTATTGTTAAGTCGTGGTGGGTACACAGGCATGCGTGTTGTGCCCATGGACCGGGAAGGGCCATGCCCACGAGAGAAGCTACTAGTAGGATTTGTGTCTTCCTGCTAGGCCGCTGTGTGAGTGAGGCAGAGGCAAGGGCAGGCAGGCTGGCGTGCCCACCGAGAGGCCTGGCTACAGACGGCAGCACCTTAGTGGCGCGAAATGTGAACTAAGCTGGCAGACAGCATGGGCTGTCTGTGCAGACAGTACAGGCTGTCTACACATCCTGGGGGTTAGTGGACTGGTGTGGGTCGCATCCTGGGTGTTAGTGGACTGGTGTGGGTCACATATTGGGTGTTAGTGGACTGGTGTGGGTCGCATCCTGGGTGTTAATGGACTGGTGTGGGTCGCATCCTGGGTGTTAGTGAACTGGTGTGGGTACCATCGTGGGTGCTAGTGGACTGGTGTGGGAGACATCATGGGTGTTAGTGGACTGGTGTAGGTGATATCATGGGTGTTAGTGGACTGGTGTGGGTCACATCCTGGGTGTTAGTGGACTGATGTGGGTCATATCCTGGGTGTTAGTGGACTGGTGTGGGTCACATCCTGGGTGTTAGTGGACTGGTGTGGTTAACATACTGGGTGTTAATGGACTGGTGTGGGTCACATCCTGGGTATTAGATGATTGGTGTGGGTTGCATCCTGGGTGTTAGCGGACTGGTGTGGGTCACATCCTGGGTGTTAGTGGACTGGTGTGGGTCGCATCCTGGGTGTTAGTGGACTACTGAGGGTCACATCCTGGGTGTTAGTAGACTGGTGTGGGTCACATCCTGGGTGTTAGTGTACTGGTGTGGGTCACATCCTGGGTGTTAGTGGACTGGAGTGGGTCACATTCTGGGTGTTAGTGGACAGGTGTGGGCCACATCCTGGGTGTTAGTGGACTGGTGTAGGTGACATCCTGGGAGTTAGTGGACTGGTGTTGGTCACATCCTGGGTGTTAGAGGATTAGTGTGGGTCACATCTTGGTTGTTAGTGGACTGGTGTGAGTCACATCCTGAGTGTTAGAGGACTGGTGTGGGTCACATCCTTGGTGTTACTGGACTGGTGAGGGTCACATCCTGGGTATTAGTGAACTTGTGTGGGCCGCATCCTGGGTGTTAGTGGACTGGTGTGGGTCGCATCATGGGTGTTAGTGGACTAGTGTGGGTCGCATCCTGGGTGTTAGTGGACTGGTGTGGGTCACATCATGGGTGTTAGTGGACTGGTGTGGTTCACATATTGGGTGTTAGTGGACTGGTGTGGGTCGCATCCTGGGTGTTAATGGACTGGTGCGGGTCGCATCCTGGGTGTTAGTGGAATGGTGTGGGTGACATCATGGGTGTTAGTGGAATGGTGTAGGTGACATCATGGGTGTTAGTGGACTGGTGTGGGTCACACCCTGGGTGTTAGTGGACTGATGTGGGTCACATCCTGGGTGTTAGTGGACTGGTGTGGGTCACATAATGGGTGTTAGTGGACTGGTGTGGGTCACATCCTGGATGTTACTTGAATGGTGTGGGTGGCATCCTGGGTGTTAGTGGACTGGCGTGGGTCACATCCTGGGTGTTAGCGGACTGGTGTGGGTCACATCCTGGGTGTTAGAGGACTAGTGTGGGTCACATCTTGGGTGTTAGAGAACTGGTGTGGGTCACATCCTGAGTGTTAGAGGACTGGTGTGGGTCACATCCTGGGTGTTAGTGGACTGGTGTGGGTCGCATCCTGGGTGTTAGTGGACTAGTGTGGGTCACATCCTGGGTGTTAGTTTACTGGTGTGGGTCACATCCTGGGTGTTAGTGGACTGGTGTGGGTGGCATCCTGGGTGTTAGTGGACTGGTGTGTGTTGCATCCTGGGTGTTAGTGGACTGGTGTGGGTCACATCCTGGGTGTTAGTGGACTGGTGTAGGTGACATGCTGGGTGTTAGTGGACTGGTGTGGGTCACATCCTGGGTGTCAGAGGGCTGGTGTTAGTCACATCTTGGGTGTTAGTGGACTGGTGTGGGTCGCTTCCTGGGTGTTAGTGGTCTGGTGTGGGTCATATCCTGGGTATTAGTGGACTGGTGTAGGTGACATGCTGGGTGTTAGTGGACTGGTGAGGGTAACTTCTTCACCAACTGGCAATCAGAACAATCTGCTTGAACAATAAAAAGAATGCTAAGCCCAATAGCAATATAACAAGCAACTGCGATGCAGAATCAGGAACAAGGAGGTAATATAACGACACTAAGTAGGGACCATCAGCAGATCCTCCACAAAAGTTACAAAACTCCCATACTACTGAATCTAAGTTCAGGATAAGAAAATCCCTGTCTGTACAGATACCAGTACAAATTAGGCCAGAAGCTACAGCTCAGCACCTGAGTTACTCAGAGTGTCTATGAGACACACAACCTCAGTACAACGTCGAAAATCACTAAGTCTATACAATGTTCTGTGAACAGAGATCTACAGAACTAACAAGAATAATGAGACAGACAATCTGTCCAACCACCAAGAGAGTCTAGACCATACTGAATACTTCAGGCGAGGTGAGGACACCCCCCCCTCGATCACGTGATAGCTCCGTGGACAGCTGCAGCTCAGCAACAGAAGCCGGCAGAATAACGAGCAAAGATCGATAATTACAGTAGTTAGACAATCAAGACTTGAACTGAGCACATAATATGTTACATCCTACCTAACAAAATTTAACTAAGTCAGATAATAATAATATAAAGCAATATATTTACGATTTAGCTATTATCGCAAATATAAGCAATATAAAATTATATGAAAAGATAATAATTATATATATACATAATAATCATTGCAACCAATTCAGGGGTTGCAACAGTGGGTCACATCCTGGGTGTTAGTTGACTGGCGTGGGTCGCATCCTGGGTGTTAGTTGACTGGTGTGGGTCACATCCTGGGTGTTAGTGCACTGTTGTGGGTCACATCCTGGGTGTTAGTGGACTGGTGTGGGTCACATCCTGGGTGTTAGTGGACTGGTGTGGGTCACATCCTGGGTGTTAGTGGACTGGTGTGGGTCACATCCTGGGTGTTAGTGGACTGGTGTGGGTCACATCCTGGGTGTTAGTTGACTGGCGTGGGTCGCATCCTGGGTGTTAGTTGACTGGCGTGGGTCGCATCCTGGGTGTTAGTTGACTGGCGTGGGTCGCATCCTGGGTGTTAGTGGACTGGTGTGGGTCGCATCCTGGGTGTTAGTGGACTGGTGTGGGTCACATCCTGGGTGTTAGTGGACTGGTGTGGGTCACATCCTGGGTGTTAGTGGACTGGTGTGCGTCACATCCTGGGTGTTAGTTGACTGGCGTGGGTCGCATCCTGGGTGTTAGTGCACTGGTGTGGGTCGCATCCTGGGTGTTAGTGGACTGGTGTGGGTCACATCCTGGGTGTTAGTGGACTGGTGTGGGTCACATCCTGGGTGTTAGTTGACTGGTGTGGGTCACATCCTGGGTGTTAGTGGACTGGTGTGGGTCACATCCTGGGTGTTAGTGGACTGGTGTGGATCACATCCTGGGTGTTAGTTGACTGGTGTGGGTCACATCCTGGGTGTTAGTTGACTGGTGTGGGTCACATCCTGGGTGTTAGTGCACTGTTGTGGGTCACATCCTGGGTGTTAGTGGACTGGTGTGGGTCTCATCCTGGGTGTTAGTGGACTGGTGTGGGTCACATCCTGGGTGTTAGTGGACTGGTGTGGGTCACATCCTGGGTGTTAGTGGACTGGTGTGGGTCTCATCCTGGGTGTTAGTGGACTGGTGTGGGTCACATCCTGGGTGTTAGTGGACTGGTGTGGGTCACATCCTGGGTGTTAGTGGACTGGTGTGGGTCTCATCCTGGGTGTTAGTGGACTGGTGTGGGTCACATCCTGGGTGTTAGTGGACTGGTGTGGGTCACATCCTGGGTGTTAGTGGACTGGTGTGGGTCACATCCTTGGTGTTAGTGGACTGGTGTGGGTCGCATCCTGGGTGTTAGTGGACTGGTGTGGGTTACATCCTGGGTGTTAGTTGACTGGTGTGGGTCACATCCTGGGTGTTAGTGGACTGGTGTGGGTCACATCCTGGGTGTTAGTGGACTCGTGTGGGTCGCATCCTGGGTGTTAGTGGACTGGTGTGGGTCACATCCTGGGTGTTAGTGGACTGGTGTGGGTCACATCCTGGGTGTTAGTGGACTGGTGTGGGTCACATCCTGGGTGTTAGTGGACTGGTGTGGATCACATCCTGGGTGTTAGTTGACTGGTGTGGGTCACATCCTGGGTGTTAGTTGACTGGTGTGGGTCACATCCTGGGTGTTAGTGCACTGTTGTGGGTCACATCCTGGGTGTTAGTGGACTGGTGTGGGTCTCATCCTGGGTGTTAGTGGACTGGTGTGGGTCACATCCTGGGTGTTAGTGGACTGGTGTGGGTCTCATCCTGGGTGTTAGTGGACTGGTGTGGGTCACATCCTGGGTGTTAGTGGACTGGTGTGGGTCACATCCTGGGTGTTAGTGGACTGGTGTGGGTCACATCCTGGGTGTTAGTGGACTGGTGTGGGTCACATCCTGGGTGTTAGTGGACTGGTGTGGGTCACATCCTGGGTGTTAGTGGACTGGTGTGGGTCACATCCTGGGTGTTAGTGGACTGGTGTGGGTCACATCCTGGGTGTTAGTGGACTGGTGTGGGTCACATCCTGGGTGTTAGTGGACTGGTGTGGGTCACATCCTGGGACAAAACTGACCTAATTGGCTGGAAATGCTCAGCATAACAAGGTACTTTCTATATAGTGGTAATATAACAAGACAGAATATATGTCACTGTCAGGAAGGGAGAGAGAAGGTCGAGGGAGGAAGAGAGAGAGAGAAGGAGGGAGTAGGAAGGGAGAAGAAAGGGGAGTAGGAAGGGAGAAGAACGGGGAATAGGAAGATTAAGTTGGGAAGGAAGAAATCTCCTAGAGTTGAAATATAATTATTTATGTACAGAATATTTTCTGGGTTTATTATTCCTAGCGTCCAATGTGCTTAAGATGAAATTCATAGTTTTAACTCTATCTTCTCAGTCATTTTTACATTAGTTCAAGGCGACTTTCAACGGTAAAACGACATCAAACAACGGCATCAAACAACGACTTCAAACAGCACTGAGACACGAGCCATCCCAACACTCTAATACTGATTGTTCTTGTATAAAAGGCCGCTTCTTGCAGTGACAGACAAGACCAACCTCTTCACTAACACTGATGTACTGTTCAGTAAATGGCTGTCTGCCTTTAACAACGGCCAGACACAAGCAACACCATCTACAAACATTAATGTATTGTTGCATGACGGGCTGCCTGCTGCACTGACAACACGCCACCAACACCATCACTAATACTGATATATTCTGCTTTAAAAGGCTGTCTGTTTATAGCATTATTAATGGAGACTACTACTACTACTACTGCTGCTGCTACCACTACTACTACTACTGCTGCTGCTACCACTACTACTACTACTGCTGCTGTGTTACCACTACTACTACTGTTACCACTGCTACTACAACTGCTACTGCTACTTCTACTACTACTACTACTACTACTACTACTACTACTACCACCACCGCCACCACCACCACCACCACCACCACTACCACCACCACCACCACCACCACCACCACCACCACCACCACCACCACCACCACCACCACCACCACCACCACCACCTCACCACCACCACCTACCATCCACCACCACCGCCACCACCACCACCACCACCACCACCACCACCGCCACCACCACCACCACCACCACCACCGCCATCCATTCACCACCACCACCACTGCCACCATTACACCACCACCACCACCACCACCACCACCACTGCCACACCACCTACCACCACCTACCTACATACACTGCCACCATCCACTGTTACTATTACACCTACCACCGCCACCACCACTACCGCCATTACTACTACCACTGCACACCTACTACACTACTGCTATTACTACTACTACTACTAATAATAATAATAATAATAACTTATAATCATTTTAATAATAATTATAAAAAACAGGAAGGGGTTATATAAATTTATTGATGTTTATTAATATCAATGAGAAGCCAGATATGGGTTTCTGGCTCTCAGTGTCAGGAACAATTTGCTCAGCCTTCTCCTAACGCTGCGTATCAAGAATAGTTTTTGGACAATTGATTTTACAGGTAATGTAATATCATTATTGATATTTTCGCAGTGGTTGTTGTTATTATTAGTGGTGGTGGTGGTGGTGGTGGTGATGGTGGTGGTGGTGGTGATGGTGGTGGTGATGTTGGAGGTGGAGGTGGTGGTGGTGGTGGTGATGGTGGTGGTGGTGGTGGTGGTGGTGGTGGTGGTGGTGGTGGTGGTGGTGGTGATGGTGGTGGTGGTGGTGGTGGTGGTGGTGGTGGTGGTGGTGGTTGTGGTGGTGGTGGTGATGGTGGTGGTGGTGGTGGTGGTGGTGGTGGTGGTGGTGGTGGGTGATTGTGGTGGTGGTGGTGATGGTGGTGGTGGTGGTGGTGGTGGTGGTGGTGGTGGTGGTGGTGGTGGTGGTGATGGTGGTGGTGGTGGTGGTGGTGGTGGTGGTGGTGGTGGTGGTGGTTGTGGTGGTGGTGGTGATGGTGGTGGTGGTGGTGGTGATGGTGGTGGTGGTGGTGGTGGTGGTGGTGGTGGTGGTGGTGGTGGTGGTTGTGGTGGTGGTGGTGATGGTGGTGGTGGTGGTGGTGGTGGTGGTGGTGGTGGTGGTGGTGGTTGTGGTGGTGGTGGTGATGGTGGTGGTGGTGATGGTGGTGGTGGTGGTGGTGGTGGTGGTGGTGGTGGTGGTGGTGGTGGTGGTGGTGGTGGTGGTGGTGGTGGTGGTGGTTGTGGTGGTGGTGGTTGCTCTATCCCTCCCTCCCTTTCTCCCTCCCTTCCTTCTTCCCTTCTTCCCTTCCTCTCTTCCTCCCTCCCTCCCTTCCTCTCTTCCTCCCCCCTCCCTTCCTCCCTTCCTCTCTTCCTCCCTCCCTCCCTTCCTCTCTTCCCCCCATCCCGACTTCCTCTCTTCCCCCCTCCGTCCCTTCCTCTCTTCCTCCCTCCCTCCCTTCCTCCCTTCCTCTCTTTCTCCCTCCCTCCCTTCCTCTCTCCCTCCCTCCCTCCCTCCCTCCCTCCTTTCCTCTCTTCCTACCTCACTCCCTCTCCTTCCCTCACTCCTTCCCTTCCTCCCTTCTACCCTCCCTTCCTCCTCTCCCTCAATCCCTATAATCCCCCTGTTAAACCAGGGATACCAGGCATCCATCTTGCCTGAGTCACTCTCCATCACATTATTCTCTCTCATCAGACAATATTCCATCTACTCCTCCATCTATCTGAACCTCCTTCATTTCTTCTCAGAATTCCCTTAACTGAGATATGATGAAACTAAATTCTTCTAATTGTTAGTTCAAGGTAACTGAGTTATAAAAATATAATTATTACAGCGGAGTCAGTTATGTTTATGTAATTCTGGTGTAACAGCAGTGGTTAACATTACTTTTTTGTGTTACAGTGGTGTTTTAAAATATATTTTGTTACAGTGGTGTTTTAAATATATTTTGTTACAGTGGTGTTTTTAAATATATTTTGTTACAGTGGTGTTTTTAAATATATTTTGTTACAGTGGTGTTTTTAAATATATTTTGTTACAGTGGTGTTTTAAATATATTTTGTTACAGTGGTGTTTTAAATATATTTTGTTACAGTGGTGTTTTTAAATATATTTTGTTACAGTGGTGTTTTAAATATATTTTGTTACAGTGGTGTTTTAAATATATTTTGTTACAGTGGTGTTTTAAATATATTTTGTTACAGTGGTGTTTTAAAATATATTTTGTTACAGTGGTGTTTTAAAATATATTTTGTTACAGTGGTGTTTTAAAATATATTTTGTTACAGTGGTGTTTTTAAACATATTTTGTTACAGTGGTGTTTTTAAATACATTTTGTTACAGTGGTGTTTTTAAATATATTTTGTTACAGTGGTGTTTTTAAACATATTTTGTTACAGTGGTGTTTTAAATATATTTTTTACAATGTCTAGAGTTCACAAGAACAGGTGAAATATTTATAAACACTGATCTTTGGCCGAAAGAGACTCGAACCTACTAGAATCAGTGTTTGTGAATATTTCGACTGTTCTTGCGAATGCTAACCATTGTAAAATTCTCTAGTCGGTTGATACTTGTAGAGGATGAGATGAAAAGCTGTAAGCCACCTGCCTAGAAGCTGGCTGCCTTGGATCAAAACGTCTAGCGTGAGCTGGGCGCCAAGGTGTGAAGCGATGTGGTACACTCGTGGATCAACACTGGCAAACTTACCTCAAGTCTGGTCGGCCACAATTTTCACTGTCTTGAAATGGTCTTTTTCTAAATTATCTGGAAATTATCTATATCTATACTTAGTATTTTAAAACGGTTTATGGTGATATTTTCATGTGTGAGAGAGAGAAATCATCATGGGGTGAAATTTGACTCCAAACTGACCATGAAGAACCACGTTGTAAATCTTGCAAACAAGGCAGCCAGGAAGCTTACAGCACTTAGATGTGTCTCGCATCTGCTTGATGCGAGATACGGCACATGATATGAGGCACAAGTACGCTCACATCTTGAGTATGCTCCACTTTCTTGGTTTGCCTGCCCCCCCTTTCATCTGCGACTGCTTGACGGAGTAGAGAACAGAGCAAGACGTTTCATCTCTCGCCTGGACCCATCCTGGATAGATCTGTCATTTCAGCAGAGCCTTCAACACAGGAGGGATGTGGGTGGCCTTACTGTTATGTACAAGGCCAATATTGTCAAAGTACCACACTTGGATCCACTTCGAGGACAGCGTGAAACAAGCTTGTATACCACAAGACGGGCAGCCAGCAGCAACTTCACTCTGGCTGTACCCTTCTCCAGAACATCACTCCATCTGAGATCATACATACCCAGGATGACTCGAGTCTGGAACACATTCGTACAGCATAATGATGTCAACGAGATAACGTCAGTTGATCAAATGAAAATGCTGGCCCACAGATGGCTCCAACTTCATCCTGTTCCCTACTTGTATGTCTCATAACAATAAAAATGCTTTCAAATGAGCTGATGTAGGTAACAGCTCTTAGCTTGCCAATAAAGTTAGGAATCCTTAACCTGTAAATAGCTGTCAATAAAGCTAGGGATCCTTAACCTGTCAAACCCTGTGTAAAAAAATTATAAATGGAATAATAGAAGAGAATTGAATGCATATATTTTTTTTCAATTCTCTGTTTCCTAGTCTATCTTTCAGTAATTTCTCGTCTATTCTTTTCTCCTATTTAGGTTTTCTTAGCCTCACATCGTAATATGCTTTCCCTTTCCTTTGTCTATTGCTCTGATTTCTCTCGTCTCTCTTTACATCATCTTTTCTATCTTCTCTTCTTGTCTCTCTTCTCTTTCCAGTGTTCCGTTGATGCTTCATATATTGCTAACACTTTTATTAGTCCTGTTTCTGTTTCTCTGTTATTTTGTGTTCTCCCCTTTCTGCTTTATTTCTTCCCCCTCTCTGGTTTTCTTCGTCTTCTTTGAACCTTTCCCTCTTCCTCTCCTCTCCTATTTTCTCCTCCCTTCGCCTCTCACCCTCGCCTCGTCCCCTCGTCATTATAACCACAGAGAGAACGAGTGTCAGACCAGAAGCCTCGCTCAACATCTTTCCACAGGAACTGGACACAATTACTTCGTTTTTACCTCACCGTTGACACTCCTGCCTCTCACCTGCTACACTCTCTTCACCTCACGTTCTGCTGTGTGTGTGTGTGTGTGTGTGTGTGTGTGTGTGTGTGTGTGTGTGTGTGTGTGTGTGTGTGTGTGTGTGTGTGTGTGTGTGTGTGTGTGTGTGTGTGTGTGTGTGTGTACTCACCTAGTTGTACTCACCTAGTTGAGGTTGCAGGGGTCGAGTCCGAGCTCCTGGCCCCGCCTCTTCACTGATCGCTACTGGGTCACTCTCTCCCGAGCCGTGAGCTTTATCAAACCTCGTGCTTAAAGCTATGTATGGATCCTGCCTCCACTACATCGCTTCCCAAACTATTCCACTTACTGACTACTCTGTGACTGAAGAAATACTTCCTAACATCCCTGTGATTCATTTGTGTCTTTAGCTTCCAACTGTGTCCCCTTGTTACTGTGTCCCCTCTCTGGAACATCCTGTCTTTGTCCACCTTGTCAATTCCCCTCAGTATTTTGTATGTCGTTATCATGTCTCCCCTATCTCTCCTGTCCTCCAGTGTCGTCAGGTTGATTTCCTTTAATCTCTCTTCATAGGACATACCTCTTAGCTCTGGGACTAGTCTTGTTGCAAACCTTTGTACTTTCTCTAGTTTCTTTACGAGCTTGGCTAGGTGTGGGTTCCAAACTGGTGCCGCATACTCCAATATGGGCCTAACGTATACGGTGTACAGTGTCTTGACTGATTCCTGACTAAGGTATCGGAATGCTGTTCTCAGGTTTGCCAGGCGCCCATATGCTGCAGCAGTTATTTGGTTGATGTGCGCTTCAGGAGACATGCCTCGGTGTTATACTCACCCCAAGATCTTTTTCCTTGAGTGAGGTTTGTAGTCTCTGAGACCCTAGACTGTAGTCGGTCTGCGGCCTTCTTTGCCCTTCCCCAATCTTCATGACTTTGCACTTGGTGGGATTGAACTCCAGGAGCCAATTGCTGGACCAGGTCTGCAGCCTGTCCAGATCCCTTTGTAGTTCTGTGTGTATGCGTGTGTGTGTGTGTGTGTGTGTACTCACCTAGTTGTACTCACCTAGTTGAGGTTGCGGGGGTCGAGTCCGAGCTCCTGGCCCCGCCTCTTCACTGATCGCTACTAGGTCACTCTCCCTGAGCCGTGAGCTTTATCGTACCTCTGCTTAAAGCTATGTATGGATCCTGCCTCCACTACATCGCTTCCCAAACTATTCCACTTACTGACTACTCTGTGGCTGAAGAAATACTTCCTAACATCCCTGTGATTCATCTGTGTCTTTAGCTTCCAACTGTGTCCCCTTGTTACTGTGTCCAATCTCTGGAACATCCTGTTTTTGTCCACCTTGTCAATTCCTCTCAGTATTTTGTATGTCGTTATCATGTCCCCCCTATCTCTCCTGTCCTCCAGTGTCGTCAGGTTGATTTCCCTTAACCTCTCCTCGTAGGACATACCTCTTAGCTCTGGGACTAGTCTTGTTGCAAACCTTTGCACTTTCTCTAGTTTCTTTACGTGCTTGGCTAGGTGTGGGTTCCAAACTGGTGCCGCATACTCCAATATGGGCCTAACGTATACGGTGTACAGGGTCCTGAACGATTCCTTATTAAGATGTCGGAATGCTGTTCTGAGGTTTGCTAGGCGCCCATATGCTGCAGCAGTTATTTGGTTGATGTGCGCTTCAGGAGATGTGCCTGGTGTTATACTCACCCCAAGATCTTTTTCCTTGAGTGAGGTTTGTAGTCTCTGACCCCCTAGACTGTACTCCGTTTGCGGCCTTCTTTGCCCTTCCCCAATCTTCATGACTTTGCACTTGGTGGGATTGAACTCCAGGAGCCAATTGCTGGACCAGTTCTGCAGCCTGTCCAGATCCCTTTGTAGTTCTGCCTGGTCTTCGATCGAGTGTATTCTTCTCATCAACTTCACGTCATCTGCAAACAGGGACACCTCAGAGTCTATTCCTTCCGTCATGTCGTTCACAAATACCAGAAACAGCACTGGTCCTAGGACTGACCCCTGCGGGACCCCGCTGGTCACAGGTGCCCACTCTGACACCTCGCCACGTACCATGACTCGCTGCTGTCTTCCTGACAAGTATTCCCTGATCCATTGTAGTGCCTTCCCTGTTATCCCTGCTTGGTCCTCCAGTTTTTGCACCAATCTCTTGTGTGGAACTGTGTCAAACGCCTTCTTGCAGTCCAAGAAAATGCAATCCACCCACCCCTCTCTCTCTTGTCTTACTGCTGTCACCATGTCATAGAACTCCAGTAGGTTTGTGACACAGGATTTCCCGTCCCTGAAACCATGCTGGCTGCTGTTGATGAGATCATTCCTTTCTAGGTGTTCCACCACTCTTCTCCTGATAATCTTCTCCATGATTTTGCATACTATACATGTCAGTGACACTGGTCTGTAGTTTAATGCTTCATGTGTGTGTGTGTGTGTGTGTGTGTGTGTGTGTGTGTGTGTGTATGCGTGTGTGTGTGTGTGTGTGTGTGTGTGTGTGTGTGTGTGTGTGTGTGTGTGTGTGTGTGTGTGTGTGTGTGTGTGTGTGTGTGTGTGTGTGTGTGTGTGTGTGTGTGTGTGTGTGTGTGTGTGTGTATGTGTGTGTGTGTGTGTATGTGTGTGTGTGTGTGTGTGTGTGTGTGTGTGTGTGTGTGTGTCTGTGTGTGTGTGTCTGCGTGTATGTGTGTGTGTGTGTGTGTGTGTGTGTGTGTGTGTGTGTGTGTGTGTCTGCGTGTGTGTGTGTGTGTGTGTGTGTGTGTTAGTTACCATTTTGTCGTGTGTGTGTGTGTTTGTACTCACCTACTCACCTATTTGTGGTTGCAGGGGTCGAGTCACAGCTCCTGGCCCCGCCTCTTCGCTGATTGCTACTAGGTCCTCTCTCTCCCTGCCCCATGAGCTCTATCATACCTCGCCTTAAAACTATGTATGGTTCCTGCCTCCACCACATCACTTTCTAGGCTATTCCATGGCCTGACTACTCTATGACTGAAGAAATACTTCCTAACATCCCTTTGATTCATCTGAGTCTTCAACTTCCAATTGTGACCTCTTGTGTCTGTGTCCCATCTCTGGAACATCCCGTCTTTGTCCACCTCGTCTATTCCGCGCAGTATTTTATATGTCGTTATCATGTCTCCCCTGACCCTCCTGGCCTCCAGTGTCGTCAGGCCGATTTCCCTCAACCTTTCTTCATAGGACAATCCCCGTAGCTCTGGGACTAGTCTTGTTGCAAACCTTTGCACTTTCTCTAATTTCTTGACGTGCTTGACTAGGTGTGGATTCCAAACTGGTGCTGCATACTCCAGTATGGGCCTGACGTAGATGGTGTACAGAGTCTTAAACGAATCCTTACTGAGGTATCGGAACGCTATCCGTAGGTTTGCCAGGCGCCCGTATGCTGCAACAGTTATCTGATTGATGTGCGCCTCAGGAGATATGCTCGGTGTTATACTCACCCCCAGATCTTTTTCCTTGAGTGAGGTTTGCAGTCTTTGGCCATCTAAACTATATTGTGTCTGCGGTCTTCTTTGCCCTTCCCCAATCTTCATGACTTTGCATTTGGCAGGGTTAAATTCAAGGAGCCAGTTGCTGGACCAGGCTTGTAGCCTGTCCAGGTCTCTTTGTAGTCCTGCCTGATCCTCGTCCGATTCGATTCTTCTCATTAACTTCACATCATCTGCAAACAAGGACACTTCTGAGTCTATCCCTTCCGTTATGTCGTTCACGTATACCAAGAACAGCACAGGTCCCAGGACTGACCCCTGTGGAACCCCGCTTGTCACAGGCGCCCACTCTGACACCTCGTCGCGTACCATGACTCGTTGTTGCATCCTTGTCAGATATTCTCTGATCCATTGCAGTGCCTTTCCTGTTATGTGTGCCTGGTCCTCTAGCTTTTGCAGTAACCTCTTGTGAGGAACTGTGTCGAAGGCCTTCTTGCAGTCCAAAAATACGCAGTCGATCCAACCCTCTCTCTCTTGTCTTACTTCTGTCACCTTGTCATAAAACTCTAGTAGGTTTGTGACACAGGATTTTCCTTCTCTGAAACCGTGCTGGTTGTCAATTATACACTTGTTTCTTTCCAGGTGCCCCACCACTCTCCTCCTGATGATCTTCTCCATGACCTTGCATACTATACACATTAGTGATACAGGTCTGTAGTTTAGTGCCTCATGTCTGTCTCCCTTTTTAAAAATTGGGACTACATTTGCCATTTTCCATACCTCAGGGAGTTGCCCAGTTTCAAATGATGTGTTGAAGATCTTTGTTAATGGCTCACACAATATCTCTGCTCCCTCTTTAAGGACCCATGGAGAGATGTTGTCTGGTCCCACCGCCTTTGAGGTGTCAAGTTCGCATAGCAGCTTCTTCACCTCCTCCTTGGTTATATGTACCTCATCCAGCACTTGCTGGTGTGCCCCCCTGTTCTGATTTCTTGGAGTCCTACTGGTTTCCACTGTAAATACCTCTTTAAATCTTGTGTTGAGCTCCTGACATACCTCTCGGTCGTTTCTTGTGAATTCCCCATCACCCTTCCTCAGTCTGATTACCTGGTCCTTGACTGTTGTTTTCCTCCTGATGTGGCTGTACAACAGCTTCGGGTCAGTCTTTACTTTTGATGCTATGTCATTTTCATATTGTCTCTGAGCCTCCCTTCTTATCTGTGCATATTCGTTTCTGGCTCTTCGGCTGATTTCTTTATTTTCCTGAGTTCTCTGTCTTCTGTACCTTTTTGCCTCCCTACACCTTTGGGTGAACCAAGGACTCGTTCTGTTCTTCCCATTATTTCTGTTTCCCTTGGGAACAAACCTCTCCTCTGCCTCCTTGCATTTTGTTGCTACATAGTCCATCATTTCTTGTACTTGTTTTCCTGTCAGTTCCCTCTCCCAGTGAATGTCTTGAAGGAAGTTCCTCATGCCTGAGTAGTTCCCCCTTTTGTAGTTTGGTTTTTCCCAGCCTATTCCTGCTACTCTCTCCACTTGGAGCTCAACTATGTAGTCGAAGCACAGAACCACATGATCACTAGCTCCCAGGGGCCTTTCATACATGATACCCTCGATGTCCGAACTACTCGTGGTGAATGCAAGGTCCAACCTTGCTGGTTCATCCTCTCCTCTCTGTCTGGTAGTGTCTCTAACATGTTGATGCATGAGGTTCTCCAGTACCACATCCATCATCTTGGCTCTCCATGTTTCGGAACCCCCATGGGGCTCCAAGTTTTCCCAGTCAATCTCCTTGTGATTGAAATCACCCATAACTAGTAACTTTGCTCCCCCATGTGTGCTCTCCTGGCCACCTCGGCTAGTGTGTCGAGCATTGCTCTGTTGCTCTCATCGTATTCTTCTCTTGGCCTCCTGCAGTTCTGTGGTGGGTTGTACATTACTGCAATTATAACCTTATGTCCCTCAGACTGGATTGTTCCTACTAAGTAGTCCCTTTCGCCCATGCCATCCATTCCTTCCATTTTCTCAAATCCCCACTGGTTTTTAATGAGCAGTGCAACTCCTCCTCCCCCTCTCCTCCCTCTGTCTTTCCTGAGGATTTGATATCCGGATGGAAAGATTGAATCTGTTATTATTCTGGTGAGTTTTGTTTCTGTGAGTGCTATTATGTCTGGGGATGTCTCTTTGATTCTTTCGTGCCACTCCTCATACTTGTTTGTTATTCCATCTGCATTTGTATACCACACCTTCAACTTCTTTTCTAAGACTGTGGTCTGGGAAGTATATTGGGGTTGGGGAAGTGGGAGACCTGGTAAGGAACTATGGGTTGTTGCTGTGGGGGTGAAGTTTGTAATGTAGTGGGTGGGGGCATTGGATGTGGCATGGGTGTTTTGATTTAGAGTGTTTGGTTGCACTGGGGTTGCCCTGGTTGGGAGGCTTCTATAGAAAGTTGTGAGGGAGGCTGTATTTGATCTTATTCCTGGGTCTGGGATCTCCTGTCTGCCTTCTCCATCCCCTCTCTTTTCTCCTTTCGCCTTTGTATCATCTCTCTCAGTTTCTTCCTTTCTTCTTGTGTTCTGTCGCAGTCGAGATACACCTTCCTGTATGCCATCATGTCCCTTAATCGTGCTTTCTCCTGCAGGATCCTGGTCCGAGTCGCTTCTGCCTTGAAGGTCACTCTCACTGGCCGGGTTCTTTTTTTTACAACCATCCCTATTCTCCGAAAATTTTCCAGCTGGGTCATATCGTCTTCTCCTATTGCTTTCATGATGCTTTCAATTGCTTTTTTTTTCCCTTGTTTTCTTGCTTCATATGTTTCCCCTTCGACTTCCTGGAGCCCATACACAAAGACTGACCTCACCCTTTCATTCTCCCACTGCATATCCCTGTGTATCCCCTCATTTAATTTGGTTTCCTCCACTGCAGCTTTCCTTTCATCAGTTTCACTGGCTAATGTACTTGGGCTCAGTGGCCTGTCATTTTCCCTTCTCGGCTTTCCTTGGGCTCTGTTGTTGTCTGTTAGGGCCTCCACATAAAGCTTAGCTCTTTCATTTGCTACAGTCTCCTCTGATAGAGCATCTCCATGCAGTTGTGCCCCTTCTTTCCCTACAGTCCCCTTATTTGTGGCTGAGGTAGCAGTCTCTGTTGTCAATCCCAAAATGTTCTTTAGTTCTTTAGGCTGTTTCAGATTTTTCAATTCCTCTTCTAAACTCTGTATCCTAGCTTCTGCTGCTTTGACATG
>NC_091391.1:8592180-8605806 GCF_038502225.1 Cherax quadricarinatus
CTGCTGACACCTGGGCTACCAGGTTAGGAATGTTATTTTCTGGTACAGCTTTGAATATCTATGCAACTTTGTCGCAGGATATCATATGTAATTATTACCTACTAAAGAAGGCAATCCTTAAAGGATATCAAAAAACCACTAATTCTTACAGGAAAGATTTCAGGTATGCCACCCTACAGCCTGGCCAGAACTTTCAGCAGTTACAGGTAACACTCTTTCGTTTGTTCGACTTTTGGATAGAGAGTTCAGGAACTGATCACAGTTATGAATCTCTTAGAGACTTCATGGTTGCTGACCAGTTCATGACAGCTCTTCCCCACCAGATACGAACATTCATTAGAGAACGTAACCTGATTAAAGCTGAGGAAGTTGCTGAGGCCGCTGACTTGTATGCTGAGGCTCACAATTCCTATAAAGACCTAAAGGGATCGAACCCTAAGGGCAAGGGTCCATCAGACCTTAAGAAATCAAAGCCTCTAGTGGAGAGTAAAATGACTTCTTTTATTCCTGTTTGTCATTCGTGTGGTGTTAAGGGACATAAACGTCCAGATTGTCCTTCTAAGAAGGTCCAAAAAGTTGGAAGATGTTTTAAAGACTGTAATGACCAAGCACCCTTCTGTTCAGGAACAGTTAATGGACTTAATGTATCTACCATTTTACGAGACACTGGATGCACATGTATAGTCATTTCTGATAACCTGTTCCCTAACCTTAAAGAAACTCATTCCTCTGCTATACTTTCAGACTACTTGGGACGTACGGACACTTTTCCTACCATCCGTTGTTACATTAGGTCTAAATGGTTCACAGGTTGGTCTGAAGCCGTACTAGCTCCCATCACTTCTTGCTCCGTACTAATAGGTAATGTAAAAGGTGCCATTCTTCCTTCTGAGGTTGACCTTTCATCGCCAAAGATGGATATAAGTGTTTCAGATCCTCTTCCTGTAGAGTCAGAGAAGCCCCTCGAAAGTTCAGATGAGACAATGTCTCGTGAGATTCATTGGGATTAAAAACCAGTGATGCTACTCTCGAAAGCGAGGAAGTAGGATCACCGGTTCACTTGTTAGATGAAAGTGAAGATGTCACCTCCGATACCATAAATGTCTTGACTAGGGCTCAGACCAAAGTCCAGGCTTCTCCTACTGTCCATCCTTTGATTTTCCCTGATTTTAAGCCTTTTGACATATCGAAGGACTCCTTTGTCAATTTACAACATAATTGCCCTTCTCTTCAGAATTGCCATAATGCCGCTAAACAAAATCAAGTTATCCAAAGGAAAAACTTTTCATATAAATTTGAATATATAAAAGGTATCTTGTACAAGTCAGTATTCAAATTAAATTCAGATGAGACAGACTATTCCATCTTAGTTGTTCCAAGTCAATGCAGAGAGACTGTTCTTAAAATGGCTCATGACCTGCCAGTGGCCGGACATTTCTCGCATCGTAAAACCTTAAATAAAATTAGGTAAACCTATTTTTGGCCAAAAATGTCCTCAGATGTCACTACCTATTGTAGATCATGTAAAGTTTGCCAACTGTCATCCTCCCGAGGTACCAGGCGAGTACCTATGGTCAAAATGCCAGTCTTTACGGTACTGTTTGAAAGAGTAGCTATTGACATCGTTGGTCCTTTATCTCCACTTTCATCTGGGGGACATAGATATATATTAACATTAGTTGATTATGCTTCGAGTTTCCCTGAAGCCGTTCCCTTAAAGACCATAACTACTACAGAGGTGGCTGAAGCCCTTTTGTCCATCTTCTCCAGAGTGGGCATCCCTAGAGAAATTTTGTCTGACCGTGGGACACAATTCACATCTGACTTAATGCAACATCTATACCAACTTCTGGGAGTGAAGCCTCTCTTCACAACACTCTATCATCCCAGCTGTAATGGGAGGATTGAGCGCAGGATTCGGTTCTCAAGTCTATTTTAAGGAAACTTTGCTCCCTTAAACCTAAGGAGTGGCATCGTTACCTACCCTGTGCTTTGTTTGCCATGAGGGAAGTTCCCAGTGACTCTTTGGGGTTTTCACCTTTTGAACTTCTCTATGGCAGACAGGCCAGAGGTCCATTGTCTATCCTTCATGACTTATGGACTAATGAGGAGGTGAGTGCTGAGGTTCAGTCTTCTTACCAGTTTCTCCTTGATCTTTGATTCAAACTTGAGGAGACCTCTGACATAGTTTCGAAAAACCTAAGCTTGTCAATGGACCAGTACAAAACCTATTTTGATTCCAAAAGTCAGAGGAGAAGTTTTAAAGTAGGGGGTGAAGTTCTGGTATTTTTGCCTATCAAGTCAAATAAATTATTTGTAGCATGGAGAGGTCCATATAAAGTATTAAAAATTTGTGGGAAAGTTGACTACCTCATAGAAGTCAAGGGGAAACCTAAGCTTTATCATATCAACATCCTTAAAAAATATTACCGAAGAAATTCGGTTAACTGCCTTAATAACTTTGACTTAGTTTTTCCACATGAACTTGATAAAACAAATGAAGAATGTAAGGTGTGCGTAATTGACACCTCTAACTTAGACTATGATGAAGAACTACATGACTTGGTGGCTCTTGACCACTCGGGCGCAACCAACATTAATATATTAATGAATCCTTGGATGACCATAAGAGACATGAACTACTTCAATGTGTGAGTAACTTTTCAGACGTCTTTACTGATATTCCAGGTGTTACCTCCACGGTAGTCCATAAGATTGACTTATTGACGGACAATCCTATCAAACGGAAATTATACCCAGTTCCAGTTCACCTTAGGGATGCATTTGACCGAGAGGTAGACAAATTATTAAAACTAAAGATCATTGAACCTTTAGTATCTGCATATTGCTCACCAGTAGTCATGGTTAAGAAGGAGGATAATTCATATAGACTTGCTGTTGACTTCAGAGGCCTTAATGCTATAACTCGGTGGGATGCTGAGCCTATGCCCTTAATAGATAGCGATCTACACAAATTTTATGACGCTTTCTTCTTTTCAGAGATTGATATTGCGCAGGCATATCATCAAGTAATGTTAGATCCTTCTTCTAAGCAGTACACCGCTTTTCCTACACACCAAGGACTGATGCAGTATAGAACTATGACCATCGGTTTGGTAACTGCCTGTGCTACATACGTGAGACTGATGAGAAAGGTCTTGGGTAATATGCCAAATGTTTCAGTTTATTTTGATAACATTTACGTAATGACATCTACGTGGGGCGAACATATCCAAACATTAACATCAGTTTTGCGTAGGTTACGCTCACATGGCCTCACTGCCAAGCTGAAGAAATGCTTCCTTGGGTATAACAAGATTAGATATCTTGGACTGATACTTTCTAATAACTCTCTGCAGCCTCTCCCCAGTAAGATCAAAGCTTTATTAGAATTTAAATTCCCCAAAACCAAGAAGCTCATTCGTAGCTTTCTTGGTTCTGTAAATTTTTAAGCATGGTTTATCCCGAACCTTACTGATCTTACAGGCATCTTATCCGACTTCCTTAAAAAGTCTGTGAAGAAACCTTTTGAACTTTCCGACGTAGCTCGGGAAAAGTTTAATGAGATTAAAAGCATCTTTTCGAAAGACCCTATACTTAAGATTCCAGATATTAATAAAACATTTTGTTTAAGAACTGATGCCTCCAATACTGACTTAGGTGCGGTGCTACTACAATACCATGATGGTACTCCCTTCCCTGTATGCTTCCTAAGCCGGAAACTCCTTCCTGCAGAAACGAGATACTCCACAATAGAAAAGGAATGTTTGGCCCTTGTGTGGGGTATCTCCAAGCTTAAATTTTATTTGCTGGGAAAAGAATTCATTTTAGAAACGGACCATGAACCTTTGATATACCTAGAAACTTTTAAGGGAACCAACAGTCGCCTCTTGAGGTGGACATTGGCACTCCAGGCTTTTAAGTTCCATATTGTGTATATCAATGGTTCATCCAATTATTTCTCTGACTGGTTAAGTCGTGACAGTCAGAAGAAGATTTGTTGGCTTACGCGACTTCCATATGTTAGAACTTTTTCCTCGCCTATTCTTCTTATACTCCTTGACTATAAGTCTTGGTATGGGGGAGTGTGAGGGAAAAGTTCAATAGATAGGAGGGGTGAGGGAGTATATAATAATAGTTTCATTGCCGGCTACTTGTTAAGGTAGGGTAAGTCCAGCTCCCGCTATTCCCCTCCCTTTTTCCCCTTCACCGAAATTGATAGTTTGATTGCCGGCTGCTTGTTAAGGTAGGGTCAGTCTAGCTCCCACTATCCCTTCCCCTCCCTCTTCCCCCCCCCCGAAAGGTGACGTGTGGGGCTCCGGTCAAACAGTAAATCACTCGACTCACAGCTCCCAACACTACTGTAAGTACACGCCTGATCATATTTTAGTGGACTTATTGGTTGAAAGCTTCACTTTTGACCAATAATTAACTTAGTCCTTTCAGTCTTGATCGGTTAAATGTTTTAATAATCACCACATCTTTTAGGTATTGTACTTATCATGGAGAGTGATTTCTTAAGCAGTGGGTAATCTGTCTCTCTTTACAGCTTGGAATGACAGAGAGAGTCACCTGCCAACCAACGAGTAGAATAGAAGGAGACGGACTAACATCCTGAGACGTCCCATGTTTAATCTACTTACCTGTTATGTAAGCCAACACAGGACCTAACCCCTTATCATAGCAGTGGTAACGAACCTGTTTTTCTGTCATCGGAAGAAATTATTCAGGGCTATACTCTGTGAAGAATGAGCCGGTGGTGGTCACCAACACCTGCTACCCCCCCCACACATCAGCAACGGCTACAATTTCAACAACACAGTGTCACCAACACCTGACACCCCATTACCACGATATACCTGTATTAGCGTTGAGTTTAAATGTAATTTTTTTCATTTCATTTTTCATTTTTCTTTCAATTAGGATACCCATTCATGTTTTATTGTTTTACATTTTCCGTTTCTAAATAATAAAGTGTTTATCATTGTCTGTTATAATTTCTTTTTCTATTCATTAATTTTCCTGGGGAGGAGCCAGCCTTGGTAATACTGACTGAAGTTGTTCCAGAGCTGAGTAAGCCTTCACAGTGAACAAGGACACTTCTGAGTCTAACCCTTCCATCATGTCATTCACATATACCAAAAATAGCACTGGTCGTAGAACCGACCCCTGTGGGACCCCGCTCGTCACAGGTGCCCACTCTGATACTTCATCACGTACCATGACTCGTTGTTGCCTCCCTGTCAGTTATTCTCTGATCCATTGCAGTGCCCTTCCTGTTATATGCGCCTGATCCTCTAGCTTTGGCACTAATTTCTTGTGAGGAACTGTGTCGAAGGCCTTCTTGCAGTCCAAGAAGATGCAATCAACCCACCCCTCTCTCTTGTGTCTTCTGTTACTTCATCATAAAACTTCAGAAGGTTTGTGACACAGGATTTGCCTCCATAAATCTGTGCTGGTTGGCGTTTATACTCTTGTTCCGTTCCAGGTGCTCCACCACTCTCCTCCTGATAATCTTCTCCATGACTTTGCATACTATACACATCAGTGGCACTGGTCTATAGTTTAGTGCCTCTTTTCTGTCTCCTTTTTTTTAAAAAATGGGTACTACATTTGCCCAGTTGCCCAGTTTCAGGGGATGTGTTGAAGATTATGGTTAGTGGCACACACAACATTTCTGCTCCCTCTCTAAGGACCCACGGGGAGATATTGTCTGATCCCATTGCCTTTGAGATATCAAGGTCCCTTAGCAGCTTCTTCCTCTCCTCCTCATTTGTATGTCTGTCATCCATTACTTGTTGGTATATTTCTTGCTGGTGCCCCCTTCTGTTCTGTCCTCCCAGAGGCCTTCCTGTCTCCACTGTAAATACTTCCCTAAATCTCATGTTGAGCTCCTCACATACCTCTTGATTGTTTCTTGTGAGTTCCCCACCTTCTTTCCTCAGCCTGATCACCTGGTCTTTGACTGCTGTCTTCCTCCTAATGTGGCTATACAGCAATTTCGGGTCAGACTTGACTTTCGATGCTATGATGTTTTTTTTTTTTTGTACTGACGCTGGGCCTCCCTCCTTATCTGTGCGTATTCGTTTCCGGCTCTTCTACTAATCTCTTTATTTTCCTGGGTCCTTTGCCTCCTGTACCTTTCTCATTCTCTAGTGTACTTAGTGTTTGCCTCCCTACACCTTCGGGTAAACCAAGGATTCGCTTTGGTCTTCCCATTATTTCTGTTGCCCTTGGGAACAAACCTTTCCTCTGCCTCCCTGCATTTTGTTGTTACATATTTCATCTCATTTACTGACTTTCCTACCAGTTGTTTGTCCCACTGAACCTCCTGCAGTAATTTCCTCATACCTGTGTAATGCCCCCTTTTATAGTTTGGCTTTTTCCATTCAGTTCCTGTTACCCTCTCCACTTGTAACTCTACTATATATTCAAAACTCAGAACCACGTGATCACTAGCTCCAAGGGGCCTCTCATGAGTGATGTTCTCAATGTCTGAATGGCTCAGGGGGAACACAAGGTCCAGTCTTGCTGGTTCATCCTCCCTTCTCTCTGTCTGCTAGTGCCCCTGACATGTGTGTGCATGTGAGTGTGTGTGTGTGTGTGTGTGTGTGTGTGTGTGTGTGTGTGTGTGTGTGTGTGTCTGTGTGCCTGTGTATTCACCTATATGTACTCACCTGTATGTGCATGAAGGGGTCGATTCACAGCTCTTGGCCCCACCTCTTCGCTGGTCGGTACTAGGTGAAATATGAATCCTATATTAGGATCTATATATATGGATCTATATATGGATCCTGCCTCCACTACTTCAATCTTCGGGTTTTTTCACTTCCTAACAACCTAAGGCTGTCTTTGTCCACCTTGTCTATTCTGTGCAGTATTTCATGTGTCGTTATCATGTCTACCCTTACCCTCCTGTCCTCCAGTGTCGTCAGGCCAATTTCCCTTAATTTTTCTTCGTTAGACAATCCCCTTAGCTCTGGGACTAGTCTTGTTGCAAACCTTTGCACTTTCTCTAATTTCTTGACGTGTTTCACCAGGTGTGGATTCCAAACTGGTGCTGCATACTCCAGTATGGACCTTTCGTACACAGTGTATAGAGTCTTGAACGATTCCTTACTGAGGTATCGGAATGTTAACCTTAGGTATGCCAGGCACCCATATGCTGCAGCAGTATTTGGTTGATGTGTGCCTCAGAGATGTGCTCAGTTTTACACTCAACCCAAGATATTTTTCCTTGAGTGAGGTTTGCAGTCTTAGGTCACCTAGACTATACTCTGTCTGCGGTCTTCTTTGCCCTTCCCCGATCTTCATGACTTTGCATTTGGCGGGGTTAAATTCAAGGAGCCAGTTGCTGGACCAGGCTTGTAGCCTGTCCAGGTCTCTTTGCAGTCCTGTCTGTTCCTCGAGTGATTTGATTCTCCTCATTAACTTCACATAATCTGCAAACAGGGACACTTCTGAGTCTATCCCTCCCATTACGCCATTCACGTAAACCAAAACAGCACAGGATCTAGAACTGACCCCTGTGGAACCCCACTTGTCACAGGCGCCCACTCTGACACCTCGCCACGTACCATGACTTGCTGTTGCCTCCCAGTTAGATATTCTCTGATCCATTGCAGTGCCTTTCCTGTTATGTGTGCCTGATCATCTAGCTTTTGCATTAACCTCTTGTGAGGAACTGTGTCGAAGGCCTTCTTGCAGTCCAAGAAAATGCAGTCTATCCACCCCTCTCTCTCTCTTGTCTTACACTTGTAACCGTGTCATAAAACTCCAGAAGGTTTGTGACACAGGATTTTCCTTCCCTGGAACTGTGCTGGTTGTTGATTATACACTTGTTTCTTTCCAGGTGCTCCACCACTTTCCTCCTGATGATCTCCACGACTCTGCTTAATATACACGTTAGTGACACAGGTCTGTAGTTTAATGCCTTGTGTGTGTCTTTTTTTTAAAATTGGGACTGCATTTGCTATCTTCCATACTTCAGGTAGTTGCCAAGTTTCAATGAATGTGTTGAAGATCTTTGTTAGTGGCACATACAGCATCTCTGCTCCCTCTCTAAGGACCCACGGAGAGATGTCTGATCCTATAATCTTTGAGGTATCAAGTTCACACAGCAGCTTCTTCACCTCCTCCTCGGTCATGTGTACCTCACCCAGCCCTTGATGTTGTACCTCCCTGTTCTGAATTCCTGGAGTCCTACCTGTTTACTCTGTAAATATTTCTTTCACTCTCGTATTGAGCTCCTCACATTCCTCTTGGTCGTTTCATGTGAACTCCCCACCATCCTTCCTCAGCCTGATTATCTTGTCCTTGACTGTTGTTTGCTTCCTGATGTGGCTATACAACAGCTCCAGGTCAGACTTGACTTTCGATGCTTTGTCATTTTCGTATTGTTGCTGAGCCTCCCTTCTTATGTGTGCATATTCGTTTGTGGCTCTTCGGCTGATCTCTTTATTTTCCTGGGTCCTTCGTCTTCTGTACTTTTACTATTCTCTAGTGCTCCTAGTTTTTGGGTCCCTCCCAAGGACTCGTTCTTGTCTTTCCATTATTTCTGTTTCTCTTGGGAACAAACCTCTCCTCTGTCTCCTTGCATTTTGTTGTCACATAGTCCATTTCTTTTACTGGTTTTCCTGCCAGTTCTCTCTCCCACTGAACGTCTTGCAGGAAGTTCATCATGTCTGTGTAGTCCCCCTTTTTGTAGTTTTGTTTTTCCCGTCCTATTCCTGTTGCTTTCTCCACTTGTAGCTCAACTATGTAATCAAAGCACAGAACCACATGATCACTAGCTCCAAGGGGCCTTTCATACGTGATATCATCGATATCTGAACTTCTCAAGGTGGATACTAGATCCAGTTTTGCTGGATCATCCTCACCTCTCTCTCTGGTAGTGTCTCTAGCATGTTGATGCATGAGGCTTTCCAGTACCACATCCATCATCTTGGCTCTCCATGTTACAGGACCCCCATAGGCCTCCAAGTTTTCCCAGTCAATCTCCTTGTGATTGAAATCACCCATAACTAGTAACTTTGCTCCCCCAAGTGAGCTCTTCTGGCCACCTCGGCTGGTGTGTTAACCATTGCTCTGTTGCTCTCGTCGTATTCTTCTCTTTAATAAGCAGTGCAACTCCTCCTCCCCCTCTCCTCCCTTTATCTTTCCTAAGGATTTGATATCTGAGTGGAAAGATTGCATCTATTACCCTGGTGAGTTTCTTTTCTGTGAGTGCTCTTATATCTGGGGATGTCTCCTTGACTCTTTCATGCCACTCCTCGCACTTATTTGTTATTCCATTTGCATTTGTATACCAAACATTCAACTTCTTTTCTAAAACTATGGTCTGGGAGGTACATTGGGATTGGGGAAGTGGGAGACCTGATTAGGAGCTATGGGTGGTTGCTGTGAGGGTGGAATTTGCAATGAGGTAGGTGGGGGCACTGGATATAGCATGTGTGTTTTGGGTTAGAATATTTGGTTGCATTGTGGTTGCCCTGGTTGGGGGGCTTCTGTAGGTGGTTGTGAGGGAGGCTGCATTTTATCTTCCTCCTGAGTCTGGGTTCTCCTGTCCATCTTCAACTCTCTATCCTCCTTTCATCTTTGTACCATCTCTTTCAGTTTCTGCCTTTCTTCTCATGTTCTGTCGCGGTCGAGATACACCTTCTGGCACATCAGCATGTCTCTTAGTCTTACTTTCTCCTGCAGGATCCTGTTTCAAGTCGATTCTGCCTTGAAAGTCACTTTGACTGGCCGGGTTCTTCTTCTTGCAAATCCCCCTATTCTCCAAAAATTTGCCAGTTGGGTCATGTCATCTTCTATTAATTTTATGATGCTTTCGATCGCATTTTTCTCCCCTTGTCTTCTTGCTTCATAAGTTTCCCCTTCAACTTCCTGGAGCCCATAAACAAAGACTGGCCTCTCCCTTTCATTCTCCCCTTTGTATCCACTGATTCGATTTAGTTTCCTCCATTACAACTTCCCCTTCTACAGTCTCTTCACTATCTGTTGTCATTGGACTCAGTGGCCTGTCATTTTTCCTTCTCGGCTTTCCCTGGGCTCTGCTGTGGTCTGTTAGGGCCTCCTGATATAGTTCTACCCTTTCATTTTTTACAGCCCCCTCACCTCTACATCTGTCCATCACTCTACACTTCACCTCTACATCTCTCCATCACTCTACACTTCATCTCTACATCTCTCCATCACTATACACTTCATCTCTACATCTCTCCATCACTCTACACTTCATCTCTACATCTCTCCATCACTCTACACTTCATCTCTACATCTCTCCATCACTCTACACTTCATCTCTACATCTCTCCATCACTATACACTTCATCTCTACATCTCTCCATCACTCTACACTTCATCTCTACATCTCTCCATCACTCTACACTTCATCTCTACATCTCTCCATCACTATACACTTCATCTCTACATCTCTCCATCACTCTACACTTCATCTCTACATCTCTCCATCACTCTACACTTCATCTCTACATCTCTCCATCACTCTACACTTCATCTCTACATCTCTCCATCACTCTACACTTCATCTCTACATCTCTCCATCACTCTACACTTCATCTCTACATCTCTCCATCACTATACACTTCATCTCTACATCTCTCCATCACTCTACACTTCATCTCTACATCTCTCCATCACTCTACACTTCATCTCTACATCTCTCCATCACTCTACACTTCATCTCTACATCTCTCCATCACTCTACACTTCATCTCTACATCTCTCCATCACTATACACTTCATCTCTACATCTCTCCATCACGCTACACTTCATCTCTACATCTCTCCATCACTCTACACTTCATCTCTACACCTCTCCATCACTGTACACTTCATCTCTACATCTCTCCATCACTCTACACTTCATCTCTACATCTCTCCATCACTCTACACTTCATCTCTACATCTCTCCATCACTCTACACTTCATCTCTACATCTCTCCATCACTCTACACTTCATCTCTACATCTCTCCATCACTCTACACTTCATCTCTACATCTCTCCACCACTCTACACTTCATCTCTACATCTCTCCATCACTCTACACTTCATCTCTACACCTCTCCATCACTGTACACTTCATCTCTACATCTCTCCATCACTCTACACTTCATCTCTACATCTCTCCATCACTCTACACTTCATCTCTACATCTCTCCATCACTATACACTTCATCTCTACATCTCTCCATCACTCTACACTTCATCTCTACATCTCTCCATCACTCTACACTTCATCTCTACATCTCTCCATCACTGTACACTTCATCTCTACATCTCTCCATCACTCTACACTTCATCTCTACATCTCTCCATCACTGTACACTTCATCTCTACATCTCTCCATCACTCTACACTTCATCTCTACATCTCTCCATCACTATACACTTCATCTCTACATCTCTCCATCACTCTACACTTCATCTCTACATCTCTCCATCACTCTACACTTCATCTCTACATCTCTCCATCACTCTACACTTCATCTCTACATCTCTCCATCACTCTACACTTCATCTCTACATCTCTCCATCACTATACACTTCATCTCTACATCTCTCCATCACTCTACACTTCATCTCTACATCTCTCCATCACTCTACACTTCATCTCTACATCTCTCCATCACTCTACACTTCATATCTACATCTCTCCATCACTATACACTTCATCTCTACATCTCTCCATCACTCTACACTTCATCTCTACATCTCTCCATCACTCTACACTTCATCTCTACATCTCTCCATCACTCTACACTTCATCTCTACATCTCTCCATCACTCTACACTTCATCTCTACATCTCTCCATCACTCTACACTTCATCTCTACATCTCTCCATCACTCTACACTTCATCTCTACATCTCTCCATCACTCTACACTTCATCTCTACATCTCTCCATCACTATACACTTCATCTCTACATCTCTCCATCACTCTACACTTCATCTCTACATCTCTCCATCACTCTACACTTCATCTCTACATCTCTCCATCACTCTACACTTCATCTCTACATCTCTCCATCACTCTACACTTCATCTCTACATCTCTCCATCACTCTACACTTCATCTCTACATCTCTCCATCACTCTACACTTCATCTCTACATCTCTCCATCACTATACACTTCATCTCTACATCTCTCCATCACTCTACACTTCATCTCTACATCTCTCCATCACTATACACCTCATCTCTACATCTCTCCACCACTCTACACTTCATCTCTACATCTCTCCATCACTATACACCTCATCTCTACATCTCTCCATCACTCTACACTTCATCTCTACATCTCTCCATCACTCTACACTTCATCTCTACATCTCTCCATCACTATACACCTCATCTCTACATCTCTCCATCACTCTACACTTCATCTCTACATCTCTCCATCACTATACACCTCATCTCTACATCTCTCCATCACTCTACACTTCATCTCTACATCTCTCCATCACTCTACACTTCATCTCTACATCTCTCCATCACTCTACACTTCATCTCTACATCTCTCCATCACTCTACACTTCATCTCTACATTTCACAGTTTCTCGTCATCTGGTTAGAATATTTTTTAAGACTAAATTTGTCTTTCAAGTATGGAGAATTATATATAACATATTTTTTTTTGTTTACCAGATCACATGTACTTACAGATACTGACGTACGTGTATCTGCATATGCCTTCATTTACATATATATACATATACCAATAGACCCATGTATACCAACATGTTCATTAATACATGTATGAATGATTCATGTTTTTTAAGAGACTGTTACGTTTTTTATTGTGTAAATTAGACACATGTGCAAAAATAAATAAGAAAAAGGCACAATACCGTGACTGGAACGATACACAAATAACTCGCACATAAAAGAGACTTGGACCATTGACTTTGTCAATGGTCCAAGTCGGACCGAAACGTCGTCGTAAGCTTCTCGCTTTTATGTGCGGGTTATTTGTGTGTGTAACACATGTGCAACATCTGGGTATCTTTATTGTAGACGTTTCGCCATCCAGTGACTTTATCGAAAATTGAAGGACTGTAGAACTATATACAAAAGGTTAGGCAATCAGTCCCTCAGCCTTGGAGTTAGGTTAGGTTAGGTTTGGTTAGGTTAGGTAAGGTAAGGTAAGGTAAGGTAAGGTAAGGTTCGTCAGGAAAGAGGACAGGTGTTTCCTGACGCTGGTCTTAGTCACATGAGACCCACCACTGGAGCTTTTGGTCATCTGACCAAGGCCTTCCACTGGCTTACCGTTTCACCCTTTTATAAATTATGGTCATAATTATAACTGGCGCTTATATACTGGCGTCAGGTGGTAGGGGACGGGTAGCAGACGAGGGCATAGTCACTGGTAGACGGGATTCCCCAGTGGAAGTAGGTCCTACCCGAGGGAATGGTATGACCTACTTTAAGGATGAGGGACTAATTACCTCATCTTTTGTATATAGTTCTACTGCCTTCTCTTTATGTCCTGGAATCTGTATTGATAAAGCCACTGGATGGCGAAGCGTCTACAGTAAAGATTCCCAGATGTGTCTGATTTTTATCTTGTTGGCACTGAATCCCAGTCATGTACAAGAC